>NC_057716.1:81490018-81598780 GCF_004010195.1 Chiloscyllium plagiosum | reverse complement strand
CGGAGATGTTCTCTAAAGCGCTCTGCTAGGAGGCGCCCAGTCTCCCCAATGTAGAGGAGACTGCATTGGGAGCAACGGATACAATAAATGATATTAGTGGATGTGCAGGTAAAACTTTGATGGATGTGGAAGGCTCCTTTAGGGCCTTGGATAGAGGTGAGGGAGGAGGTGTGGGCGCAGGTTTTACAGTTCCTGCGGTGGCAGGGGAAGATGCCAGGATGGGAGGGTGGGTTGTAGGGGGGCGTGGACCTGACCAGGTAGTCACAGAGGGAACGGTCTTTGCAGAAGGCGGAAAGGGGTGGGGAGGGAAATATATCCTTGGTGGTGGGGTCTTTTTGGATGTGGCGGAAATGTCGGCGGCCAAGCAAGCCATTCATATGGACCTATTGCTGCAAACTTTCAAAGGCACCATGAAAGACAACAGCTGAAACAGCCCTGTTGCCCCAGCAAAATCCTCCTTCCTAAAATCTGGGGCTAATGCCAAAATTTGGAGAGCTGCTCACAGACTAGTCAAGCAACAGTCTGACATAATCATATTCGTGGAATCATAACTTATACACCATGTCTCAGACACCACTATCACCATCCCTGGATATGTCCTGTCCCACCTGCAGTACAAACCCAGCAGAGATGTGTCACAGTGGTATACAATTGAGAGGGAGTTGCCCAGGGGGTCCTCAACATTGACACTGGACCCCATGAAGTCTGTGGCTTCGGGTTAAATACAGCAAGGCAACTTCTTTCTGATTACCACATACCAGCCTCCCTCAGCTGATGAATCAGTATTCCTCCATGTTAAACAACACTTGGAAAAAGCATTGACAATGACAAGGGCACAAAATGTTCTCTGGCTGGGGGATTTCAGTGTCACCTGGAGTGGCTCGGTAGCAGGACTACTGATCAAGCTGGTTGAGCCCTAAAGAACATAACTGCTAAACTGAGGTCTGCGGCAGGTGGTGAGGGAAAAACAAACTTGACCTCATCCTTACCAATCTGCCAGCTGCAGATGCATCTGTCCATGACAGTATCAGTAAGAGTGACCATCACACAGTGCTTGTGCAGATGATATCCTGCCCTCACTTTGAAAATAACCTCCATCGTGTTTTATGGCACTATCAATGAGCTGAATGAGACAGAATTCCAACAGATCGAGCAACTCAGGACTGGGCATCCATGAGGTACTGTGGGCCGTCAACAGCAGCAGAATTGTACTCCAGCACAATCTGTAACCTCATGGCCCACATATTCCCAGTTCAATCATTACTACCAAGGCAGGGGATCAACCCTGATTCAATGGGGAGTGCAGGAGGGCTTGCCAGGAGCAGCACTAGACATACCTGAAAATGATGAGTCAAATTGCTGAAGGTACCGAACAGGACTAGTTTGCAGGACTTCCCCACCCCGCAACAACAACAAGGATACAGCCTCCCTCGGTCCTCACCTTCTACTCCATTAATCTCTCAATACAGCGCATTATCCTCTATCATTTCTGTCACCTACAATCAGACCTCACCACGGTTGATATATTTCCCTCTGCACCCCTTTCTTCATTCTCCTCCCCCACCCCCCCCCTCACCACCAACCCACCCTTCACACCTGACACCTTCCTTTGCTACCGCAAGAGGAATAACCTACGTCCATACTTCCACACCGCTCGCCTCCATACACAGCCCTAAAGGATGTTTTCACATTCGGCAGAAGTTTTCCTGCACATCCACCCACCTCCTTTATTGTGTCCTTTGCGCTCGTTGTGGTCTGCTCTACATCAGGGAGAAAGGACGCCAATTCGTGGAGCGTTTCAGGGAACATCTCTGGGACACACGCACCAAACAACCCCACTGTGCTGCGGCCGACCACTTCAACGCCCGTCACACTCCCCTAAGGACATGCAAGTCCTCGGCGGCCTCTGCCGCCAAATCCAAGCTACCCGACACCTGGGGGAAGGGTGTCTCATTGGTCACCTTGAGATTCTTCAACTCCATGGCATCATAGAGTCATAGAGATGTACAGCGTGGAAACAGACCCTTCGGTCCAACCTGTCCATGCCGACCAGATATCCCAACCCAGTCTAGTCCCACCTGCCAGCACCCGGCCCATATCCCTCCAAATCCTTCCTATTCATATACCCATCCAAATGCCATTTAAGGGAAAAGACTTTGCCCATTTACCCTATCCATGCCCCTCATAATTTTGTAAACCTCTATAAGGTCACCCCTCAGCCTCCGTCGCTCCAGGGAAAACAGCTCCCGCCTGTTCAGCCTCTCCCTATAGCTCAAATCCTCCAACCCTGGCAACATCCTTGTAAATCTTTTCTGAACCCTTTCAAGTTTCACAACATCTTCCCAATAGGAAGGAGACCCGAATTGCACACAATATTCCAACAGTGACCTAACTAATGTCCTGTACAGCCGCAAAATGACCTCCCAATTCCTGTACTCCATACTCTGACCAATAAAGGAAATCATACCAAATACCTTCACTATCCTATCTACCTGTGACTCCACTTTGAAGGAGCTATGAACCTGAACTCCAAGATCTCTTTGTTCAGCAACACTCCCTAGGACCTTACCTTTAAGTGTATAAGTCCTGCTAAGATTTTCTTTCCCAAAATGCAGCACCTCGTATTTATCTGAATTAAATTCCATCTGCCACTTCTCAGCGCATTGGCACATCTGGTCCAGATCCTGTTGTAATCTGAGGTAACCCTCTTTGCGTAATGGTTGGACCCTGAAGAGTGTTGCCAAATAAAGAGACCTATGGGGTCAGGTGCATATTTCCTTGAAGGTGGAGTCGCAGGTAGATAGGGTGATGAAGAAGGTGTTTGGCACACTTGCCTTTGTTGTTCAGAACATTGAGTGTAGGAGTTTGGACATCACTGTAGCTCTACAAAAAATTGGTGCGCCCACTGGTCGCATTTATATAGGATTGAGAGTGTGTTGCTGGAAAAGCACAGCAGGTCTGACAGCATCTGAGGGGCAGGAAAATTGACATTTTGGGCCAGAGCCCTTCATCATGTTCCGTCCCGAAACGTCGATTTTCCTGCTTCTCGGATGCTGCCTGATCTGCTGTACTTTTCCAGCAATACACTCTCAACTTTGATCTCCAGCATCTGCAGACCTCACTGTCTCCTAGCATTTCTATAGGAAGGATGTTGTTAAACTTGAGAAGGGTGCAGAAAATATTTACAAGGATGTTGCCAGAATGGGAAGGTTTGAGTTGCAAGGAGAGGGTCATAAACTATGGCATTTTTCCTGCAGTGTTGGACGCTAAGGGTGACCCTATGGAGGTTTATAAAATCACGAGGGACATGGATGGGTGAAAAGCCCAGGTGTTTTTCCAAGGTAGGGAAGCCTGAAACTAGAGGGCATAGGTTTATGGTTAGAGGAGAAAGATTTAAAAAGGAGAGGTAGCTATTTCATGCAGGGGGGGATGGTGCATGTATGGAATGATGTAGAATGGTAGTTGAGTAGCATTAAATGAAAGTTTCACTTTTTCTTTGGAAGTACATACTCTAAAGGCATTGCCTTTGGCTTAAGGTACCTTAGTAAACTTGTAACATGTACATATCAAAACGAGGTTGCAAAATATTGGAAGCAGTGTTTGCTGAATTGTAGCCTATTTTCAGAGACCACAAAGTTTGGGATTCCATGTGTGTGGTCACACAGATTATAATGGTGTCTGAGCTGAATCAATTTTGCTTTTGGTCTTCTTGAATGTGTAGATGTCAATACAAAGGCATTCCCACAAACTAATTAGAAAGGAGTAGGGCAGAAGAGGTCATTTCTCTTCCTGTCTACGGATGGCACAGGTAGCATCGCTAGAGAACATCCTGTCGAGAGAATGATAAATATCCAACCATGGATTGCTGCAGCGTGGCCTGTCATTTGGAAATATCACAATGTCCTCAATAAATTTTCTGGATGATGTCCCAATAGAGAGCTCATTGGGCTATCAACCTCTCCAGAGGGAAAAAGGCATAAGAAAAGTAAACTACTTGGACCATCAAATCAACTTCACCATTGAATGAGATCATTGCTGATCTAATAATTATTAATTCAGCTTTCCTGACTTTTCCCTAAAATCTTTGATTCTCTTTCTGATTAACAATATGTCAGCTTAATGATCCAGCCTGGACAACCTCGTGGTAAAGAATTTCGCAAATTCCAGACCTCAGAGAGAAGAAATTTCTCCTCATTTCTGTCTTAAACAGTAATCCCTTAATCTGAGGTTATGCCCTCTGGTCCTAGATTCTCCCACAAGCCAGAAACAATCTCTCAGTATCTACTCTGTTAAGGCACTAAAGAATCTTATATTTTTCAACATGGTTGTGTCTCATTCTTCGAAATGATAATGAGTATAGGTCCAAGCTACTCAATGTTTCCTCATAAGAAAATAATTCCATTCCTGGGAGCAACTCAGTGAACTTTCTCTGACTCTTTCCAATGCCAGTATATCTTTCTTTTGATAAAGGGACCAAAAATATTTATAGGATTCTAGATGTGGTCTAATTAGTGCCTTGCAAGACTTAACTGTCATATTTATTCCATTCCATTTGAAATAAAGGCTATCATCCCGTTTGCCTTCCCTATTACCTGCAGAACTTGTATGCTAGTTCTTTTTTGTGATTTATGTATGAAAATTCCTAACTCCCCTTGAGATGCTGCTTTCTGCAATCTTTCTCCACTTCATAATAAACCATAGGTCCTCAATAATGCTCGTGATGATGTTAAAAGTGCTGTAGCCATGACAGGTTGCTGAGATCATAAAAATAAAACAACAAACTGTGAATGCTGGGGTTTTGAAATAAACAGAAACAGAAATTGGTGAAGAAACTCAGCAGGTTGGCAGCATCTGTGAACCAAAAAAAAGAGTTAATTTTCGAGTCCAAAGGTCCTCCTTAGAACTAGAAGAGAACATGTTTCTTGTTAAAATATCAAATGAATCAAAGAATGAATTGGAACTGAGGGGCACAACTGCTTTGAGATAACATGAAGAGGTATTGATGCAAAGAGAGATCAAGAGTATGCATGTGGTGACACATGGCACTGAGTGTGGCCATACCTACTGTCTGAGGAACATTGTGCATCATCAAGATACCTGTGCTGCTGGATGGATTTGAAACACAAAGGATGAAATTTCCATTGGGAATCCATGTATGGTATGTCAGAGCTGGAGACAGTAGCCGAGAAGTGAGATGTGGCTATGAAGTGAGTTTTGGCCAGTACCTTGTCAAAATGAAAAGAATGATTGTGAACAACAGGGAAACCTAGAAAATATATGTAGGAGTAGGCCATTCAGCCCTTCAAGCCTGCACCACTATTCAATATGCTCATAACTAATCATGCAATATCAGTATCCCACCCTGCCGTCTCCCCATACCTCTTGATCCCTTTAGCCACAAGGGTCACATCCAACTCCCTCTTGAATATATCTAATGAACTGGTTCCAACAGCTTCCTATGGAAGATTTAAATGGAAATCCTGACAAAGAAAGGAGCAGAAATTCTTCAAGATCGGCATACCTGGAAGAGATGTGACAGGAATTAAACAGTAAAATAAAACAAATAACAAAGAATGTTGGAGATCTGAAACAAAGGAAAACTGGAATTGCTGGTGAAACTCAGCAGGTCTGACAGAGAGAAAATAGAATTTGTGTTGCACAATCCAGTGACACTTATAAATGTTTTCTCACCACAGAAGCTGACAGACCTGCTGATGGTCTCCAGCAATTTCTCTTTCTCTTTGTTACTGGGTACATGTTCTGACCACTCATCAAGGCAGTATGTCCAAATCGGCGTGCATTTTACATCACACAGTAGAGTCTCTCAGAACTCTTACATTGTCCTTGGTGTGTCTGGAAATATTGGGTGCTTAAAGCTGCGAAGACTTCAACTTATTGGACACATTTTTCTTCTTATTTTCATGGTAATCTTGATAGATTGTCAGTGGTAATCTGGTATTTTCCTTTGCATTTCATAAGACGCTCACTCTGAAACAGCTTCCAACAAAATCTCTATTCTGGGTGTCATCTTTGAAATCTTCTTTGTGTTCAGTAGTTACCAGCAACTTGTGATCTATTTCAATCAAGTATGATAGGCCGAGGACATTCACAAACCCATGTACTTCTTTCTCTATAACTGCATGTCATTATTCAGTTACAGTAAAAATCCTTGAAGTGTAATAGACAGGTCATCAAATCCCATAGTGCAGAATCTACCCATACTTAGAGAAGACTGCCTCCAATGATATGAGCACTTTTTGATTGTGTCAAATGATTGCTGATGATGCTCAACCCACAGGTGACCTTGCTTCAAAAGTTGCCTGAGAGGTTCATTTACCTCAGCTGAGTGGGATAATAATTTTCCAACTTGGTTCATCACATCCACATATCCATAAAACATTTTATTATGTGAAGCACCCTGTATGATTATAATCTCTCAATGAATGAACATGTAAAATGGGCGCAGCCGTTGAAACATCACTCATAGTAAATAAAATTGCCCATTATTTAATATATTTCATTATTCTCAGTTTTGGTCAGAGAGTGCAAAAAGATAGTGAAGGAAATAGCAGTGCCACAATGTGATGGTAAGATCTCTGTTACTTGGTTTAATTTGGTTGAAATTAACCATGGCGTACCTGCCAAGAGATTCCTGTACTTCTTCATTCTAACACAAAAGTAGAAAAATATTCCATTCCCCAGTATTGACAGAAAAGATTCACAGTGTTTATTGCCCATCAAAGTATTTACTGAAGTTGAAGTTCTGGTAAGTATTTGAAGCCAAAGGGCAAGAGTAAAAGAGTTATTGACTATAATTCTTTGTATATAAGAGCTAAAGTTCTTTTATACTTTGGCATTGAAGTTAGTGAATTTGATGATGTAATGATACCCTTTGGCTTTGAGCATTATTATTTATAAATCGGTCAATATTTTAACACTGTCACTCTCCAAAATGTTCACATTTGTGTACCGTTAGACTTTGAAACACTGAATAGTATGAAATGTTATTAAAGAACTGATACTTAAACTGTAGCTAAAGGGTAAAATAAATACTGACTGACATTTGCTAGATAGAAATGTTTAAGTGTTGTCCCTTGGAGTTTAAGTAACCTGTGCATGCAATAATACATCCTGAATGACCTTTACAGTCCTTCTGGCAATATTTGAAACTCCCATTGAAAGCTGAGCTTTGTCTTTTCCTCACCAGCTTGCTTTTGCTCTTCCATATATTTCTTCTTTTCCTTCTCATGACGTATCCTTCCTTATTCATTCTTGTGAATTAGAATAGGATAATCTTAATTGTCACATGTACTCCAGCTTAGGAGTAAGAGAAAAGTTTTTACTATGGCTGCCTCTAATGGCATCATCTTAGGTACAAGTACCTAGGTACAAATCTTGGATGCAAAAGAGGATTAAAAGGACAGGTGGTGACGTTATCTACAGTGTCTAAAAAAGTAATTAGGAAATAAGATAGTTATAACAGTGTTAAAAGATTTTCATTACAGTATAGTAAAGAATTTCAGATAGCAGCAGCTCAGCATGTGGTCTGACCGCCAGTGCCAGGCACAAATCCAACAACTGTCCCACTCAGCTCCAGCCTCCAGTCTGCTCCTCACTGGCACTCAGCTGCAACAAAGTAAGTCGCACTGTACTGGGACTCACTTCTTGCGCTGCACCAGTACTCTGGCTTCCCTTCATGCTGTACCAATATTCAGGCCTCACCTTGCACTGCACCAGTACTTGGGCTTCCCTTCGCACTGTACCAGTATTCGGTCTTCCCTTCATGCTGCACCAATACTCGGACTTCCCTTCGCACTGTACCGGTATTCGTGCCTCACCTCGCACTGCACCAGTACTCGGGCTTCCCTTCGCGCTGTACTGGTATTCGGGCTTCCCTTCGCGCTGCACCAGTACTCGGGCTTCCCTTCATTCTGCGCCAGTACTCAAGTATCCTCTGGCACTGCACCGGTACTCTGGTTTCCTCTCGCACTGCCCCGGTACTCGGGCTTCCCCTGGCACTGCACTGGTACTCAGGCTTCCCCTGGCATTGCACCGGTACTCTGGCTTCTCCTGGCCCTGCACCGGTACTCTGGCTTCCCCTGGCGCTGCACCGGTACTCTGGCTTCCCCTGGCGCTGCACCAATACTCGGGCTTCCCCTGGCGCTGCACCAATACTCGGGCTTCCCCTGGTGCTGCACCAGTACTCGGGCTTCCCCTGGTGCTGCACCAGTACTTGGGCTTCCCCTAGCGCTTTCCCCCTTTACTCGGGCTTCCCCTGGCGCTGCACCGGTACTCAGGCTTCCCCTGGCGCTGCACCAATACTCGGGCTTCCCCTGGTGCTGCACCAGTACTCGGGCTTCCCCTGGCGCTGCACCGGTACTCGGGCTTCCCCTGGCTCGGGCTTCCCCTGGTGCTGCACCAGTACTCGGGCTTCCCCTGGTGCTGCACCGGTACTCAGGCTTCCCCTGGCGCTGCACCAATACTCGGGCTTCCCCTGGCGCTGCACCAATACTCGGGGTTCCCCTGGCACTGCACCGATACTCGGGCTTCCCCTGGTGCTGCACCAGTACTCGGGCTTCCCCTGGCGCTGCACCGGTATTTGGGCTTCCCCTGGTGCTGCACTAGTACTCGGGCTTCCCCTGGCGCTGCACCGGTACCCAGGCTTCCCTGGTGCTGCACCGATACTTGGGCTTCCCCCTGGCGCTGCACCGGTACTCTGACTTCCCCTGGCTCTGCACCATTACTCTGGCTGCCCCTGATGCTGCCTCGGTGCTTGGGTTTCCCTTTGTGCTGCACCAGTACTCAGGTTTTCCCTCACCTTGCCAGTAATCGGGTTTCCTCTCGCTTCGCCGGTACTCTGGTTTCCCCTGGCGCTGCACTGGTACCCGGGCATCCCTTCACACTGCGCCAGTACGCGTGCTTCCCCTGGCGCTGCACCAGTACTCAGGTTTCCCCTCACCTTGCCAATACTCTGGTTTCTCCTCAAGCTGCTCCAATACTCGGGCTTCCCCTGGCGCTGCACCGGTATTTGGGCTTCTCTTCACACTGCATGAGTACTCGGGTTTCCCCTCATGCTGTGCCAGTACTCGAGTTTCCCTTCGTGCTGCACGGTACTCTGGTTTCCCCACACAATGCACAGGTACTCTGGTTTCCCCTCGCGCTACACTGGTACTCAAGTTTCCACACGCAACACTCCAGTACACTGGTTTCCCCACGCGCTGCTCCAGGAACGCTGAAAAGAAAGAAACAAAAAAGAAAAGAAACAAAAACAACAAGCAGAGCAAAGGAGCTTCAGCTGGAGCGTCCTATCCTGCCACCATCTTGCCAGAAGGCAAGAGTTACCCAAAGGTTTCTAAAATGGGTCAAATTTTGCCTGCATAAAATCCAATTTGATTTTTTTAAAGTAGTATTTGGCTCAATGAAATTAAATGTAAAAGTTTGTGTTGTTTTTTGTTTCTTCTGAGATCCCTCTGCATGTTGATGTTACGAAGGATTCTGCTCTTTGCAGTATACTTCCTTCCTGCATTAGATTTTCCCAAATGCATTACCTTGCATTTGACTGAATTAAACTCCATCTGTGCTACTTCTTCAAACAAGTTTCTAGCCTATCTGCATCCTTCTCTGTCCTCTGCCTATCCTCCTTACTATTTGCTACTCTCCCAATCTTTGTGCTGTCTGCGAATTTACTGATCATACAACTTACATTCTCCTTCAAATCATTTATATGTAATACAAGCAACAGGCATCCCAGCACAGTTCCCTGCGGAACACCTCTGATCACAGTCATAACATACCCTTCCACCGCTACTCTCTGTTTCGGTATATAAGCCACTTCTGTATCCATCTCACTAGCAATATCACAGATCCCATGTGATGTACCTTTTGTATCAATCATCCATGAAGGACCTTGTCAAAGACCTGCTAAAGTCCATTTAGACAACATCTACCTCTCTGTCCTCATCAATCATCATTTTCTGTAATTGTTGAGGGTTACTGTTCATAACAATTAGAACAGAAATATACCAAACTTTTGGTACCATCTTATTATTTGCATGTTTTCTTTTTTATCAAATAACTCTAGTAATAATTAAGTTCTGATTTTAACTCTGGTAGGAGGTGATTAGGTAGGTTTCAAGCAGGCCAAGGGGTCTTGCAAGTTTCAGAGTTTAGAAATTTTAATTGCTGGACCTTGTTAGCTGGTCAGAAGGGAGAATGGCAATTTCAAGGGTGAGGTGACTGAGTACCAAAGAAATTGTCCCTGAAATGCAAAATCAGTCAATTACTGATTCAAAGGTGTCACTGGACCCACAATGTTAACTTTGCTTTCTCTCCACAGATGCTGCCAGACTTACTGTATTATCCCAGCAATTTCTGTTTTGTTTCTGATTTCCATCATCTGCTACTCTTTATTTTCTTTAAATTTAGCATTGTCCTTTTCTGTATTTAAGGAGAATCTTGTGTTTAAAGCATTGTGAAGTTAGGAACCTTACTTGCAGGCTCATTACCCATTAACATGAGTAGGCACTTTGTCTTGTAGGCATTAATGAAAGGAATGCATCTAATGAAAGGATTTTGAACATTTATAGAATATAGCGATTCCACTTTTAAAATTTTGGTTTTGTTTGAACTTTAATTTGTCCCACATGAAATGCACTGTAAACAACCCTTTGAAAGAATTGTAAGCTTCACTATTCAGTGAAAACTATTTCTTTATTTTAAATTTTAGTAAATTTCCATTACTTGACCAGATTACTAGAAGACAGACTGTACACAGCATGCTTAGACTCTTTCAGAAACATTAGTCTTGCTATCCTTAGTTTGATTCGTTCAGTTGGCTGGATAGCTGTTTTGTAATGCAGTGCGATGCTAACAACATAGGTTCAATTCCAAAACAGGCTGATGTTGCCATGAGGTTGTCCTTTACCTCTCCTCTTGACTGAGGCAGGATGACCCTCAGATTAAAGCCCCTCCAATTTTCTCACTCTAATGGTGCTGTAGGACTGTGGTGACTTTACATTTATTTGCGTAATAGCTCTAGAAAGGCACTCTGTGAATTTTAATTATTAATTTTCAATTCTATTTTGATTTGCCCATATGAGGTTACAGGTTTAATTTTGGACTTAAGAAATGTCAGTTATAAAGGCAATAATGGTAGGAGGAATTTTGAAATGTCATAAAAGTTTGTTGAATTTCATATTTGTGTTCAATGACTGCATTTGCTACAGTACAAATTGTTGAATGGGAGGTGATAGCCAAGTGGTATTATTGCTAGACTATTAATCCAGAGACCTAAGTAATGTTTTGGGGAAGTGAAATTATGGCAGATTATAGAATTTGAATTCAATGTAAATCTGGATTTAAGAGTTTAATGATGACCATTGACAATGTTGGGAAAAACCAACATCCTGTTCATTGATGCCCTTTCAGGAAGGAAACTGTAATCCTCACCTGGTTGGCCGACATGTAACTCCAGTCCCTCAGGAATGAGGTTGATTCTTAGATACTCTATGGGCAATTAGAGATGGCAATAAGTGCTGGCCAGCCAGTGATGACCACCTCCTGTGAATAATTTTTATAAAGCATGTTCTATACATTATTGTTTCAAAACGTATGTCACAAGAGTGTAATGCTAAAGGGTGATACAAAAAGTGCTTCAACTGAGCATCACATTGACATCAAGATAGATTGCTTGATTAGGGGTTTACATTTGGATTTGAAAATTGGTTTCCTGTCATAAACATGCTCTTGATTGAGAAAATTGATTTTGGTGAATCTGGTGATTTTGCTGATCAGGTAGAAATTTTTGAAGGCATTAATACATGGTTCCCAGTGAATTGGTTGCATTATACAAAAAAAAATCCTTATTATATTGTTTTATATTTAGCCATTTGCATGGCTGTACAAATTGAGGTGACTGCTTAGTAAGTTATGATATAAACAATAAACAAACTGCTTCAGAAATAATTTTAACTGTTTTTGTTTTGCTGAGAAATATATAGTGAGTAATAGGATTTTAATTAGTGACCTGATCTAGAAACATCGGATTAAAATTTGAACAGTTTATGAACTTCATCCAAATTTTGCAATGCATTAAGCTCTTGATGTTTGTGTATGGAATGAGCTGCCACAGGAAATGGTAGAAACTAGTACAGTTGCAATATTTAAGCAGCGTTTGGATGGGTATATGAATAGGACTAGATTGGGTTGGGATATCTGGTCACCATGGACGAGTTGGACCGAAGGGTCTGTTTCCATGCTGCACATCTCTCTGACTGTATGAACAATTTCTGCTTTTTTTAATGCAGTACAGTCCTCCATGTATTTTCTGAATCAAAGCATTTATTTTGGAGCTCATATGTGCCATCACCACAGGCAGTTTTTCTTTCTAAAATTATGGCCATTAGGGCTCAGCATCATGTGACAGGAAGAGCGTAGCTTTAGAAGATTATATCACTGACAAGGGAATTCTACTGGGAAATAATATTTGTGGTCCATTTGAAAGACAGGAAGAACGTTTTAGTGAGAAATATTGGACTGCCTTTCATGAGGTTATGTCTTTCCTTTATATGTAGCATATTGGATAATAGATGGCTGGCAGTCCATTACAAGGCAGCAATTCAATCAGGTGAATCTCAAAACATCATAAGCTGTATGATTGAAATACTGTCTTCAACTAATTGCTACATATTATTTGTTATTTGTGATTTATTGTGTATAGATTAATCCTTGACTGTTCTTTATTCCTATATGGAGTAGTGACAGTGCAGACTATGATACAAATGGAAATTTAACAGAAATGTCAAGAAAGTGAGGAAACTAGAGGTTTCATATTGATACTACTCGCACAAATTTATTCTGAGTTGAAAGTTAAGTAAAACTAAGAAGCAGTATCTTATCCTTTATCCTAAAAGAGCAATGCCTGTTTTTACTACATCTAATTTGTTTGCAACTTGAAGAATAAGAATAGCCATTCTTTTTATACCAGTCTTCCATATTGGATATGTTCTTGATATCATCGACAGAGAGATTTGAAAAGCAATAATCTTTAAAGATAATTTCTCACATCAGAGCTTTAATGTGACCTTTCATGTACACTAATAATGGTCCCTCTATAGAAATCATCAATAAGTTTGACATGTTTCTGATTTCATCCACATTTGTCAAGAAATTGCAACAGTTGTCTCAATTGCTTTTGTTGCTGAGTTTATCATTAAGATGTCAAAAGCCTGGTATGAAAGTTCAGCTCTGGGTCCTGACAACATAGGATGAATATTCACGTTGATGGTCATTTCTATGACATTGACCCTTAGCAGACCCTGATAGTTAGCAGGGATACTTCTTAAAATTTTCATGAACAGGATGTGGGCATTCCTGGCTAAAGCAGCATTTATCCAGTCCTACTTGTGCAGAGGACAGTTAAGAGTCAAACATATCGTTTTGAGTCTGGACTCTCATATAGGCCAGACCAAGTAAGGATAGAAACTTCCTTTCCTAAAAGGCATTAATGAACCTTGAACAATGATGTTCAGAACTATAGCCATAGCAGTCTCAATGCGAGCAGATAATCTGTGGGAAATGTCAGGAAGATAACACACATTTAATTGAAGCATTTCCTCAGCCCTTGCATCCATCCCAGGGAAGCCTTTGCTCTGTCTCAGTGTGATATGGACCCTTCCCAAGAGGAGGCCATTATCATGCCTATATAAGGAGTTCTGTGGTATGTGACATTTTCTAGATATATAATTCAAGTGTTACTGCTACATTAAAAGTAGAATGGTGTTTCAATGGTTAGCTGCCTTCTGGCACCAGAGACCTGGGTTTGAATCCAGCCTTGGGTGACTGTCTGTGTTGGCGTGGGTTTCCTC
Source organism: Chiloscyllium plagiosum (assembly GCF_004010195.1). Classification (NCBI taxonomy): domain Eukaryota; kingdom Metazoa; phylum Chordata; class Chondrichthyes; order Orectolobiformes; family Hemiscylliidae; genus Chiloscyllium; species Chiloscyllium plagiosum. Next base: position 81,584,915 of record NC_057716.1, on the reverse strand, counting down.
CCACAGCCCAAAGATACGCACATTAGGTGGATTGGCCATGTTTAATTGTCCATAGTATCTAAGGATATGTAAGTTATGTGAATTAGTCATGGGAAATGCAGGGTTACAGGGGTAGGGTGGGGTGTTGTGTCTGGGTGAGATATTCTTTGGAGGGTCACTGTGGGCTTGATAGGCCGAATGACCTGCTTCCACACTGTAGGGATTCTATGATTCTGTGATATTAATCCTATATTACAGTGTATAAACTGAAAACATTCATGAAGGAATATGTGGAGGAGATTGTACAAATGCCTGTTGTTAAAGTATCGACCATGAAACAATGGATCCAGAGGACATATGAGACAACCGTTTTGGAGACATAACATCTTAACAAACCATTGTCACCTCCACAAATTTCATCACCCTCCTCCCAGCCCTTTATGAACTACTATCCCATGATATTCAGAGTGATTGTGATAAGTAATGGGTTTTATTTATTGTGTGCCACTTCCTTCCTGGCACCAAACCATCTGCTCAAGGTTGTCTTCCGATTATTTGGGATTTAAATTTGCAACTAGAAGCTAAGACTGGCATATATTGTATACAACGTTGCTAGATCTAGTGACACAAAATATAAATCATCTAGCTGATTGAAGATAGGAATGCAATGTGGGTGCTTCTAAATAGTAAGTCATATTTTGTACCCTATGTTAGTGACATCTTTTTCACTTTCTTTTTGCTTTTGGGATAATTCAGAAATAATCTTGGTTTTATTCTTCACAGACAGTAAGGTAGTGAAATTCAGGATAACAACATTCTCCTAAACTGTACAAGTAAATACAGTTGATTATCTACCTCTTGGATAATTATTTCTAAACAAACAAAATAGTGTTTGTACTCATATTTTATAATGTTAAGTAACTGAAAAATCACTCCTAGATATCAGTATGACATTAACCCTCTTGCTTACCTTACCACTTGCTTTAAATTAGCTATAATTTTCTGGGTATCCTTTTATATGCATTTCGGCTGTACATGAACAAGAAAGATGATTTACTTCAGGGTATGAAGTTTGGTGCTGAAACCTGCATGGGTAAGAGGCAAGGTCAACACAGAAGCAGGTCCTGTGATGTACAAAGTTCAGGTAGGCGAGGTGGCCTGAACAAGCACGTGGACCACGTGAAACCTGCAAGTGGGTCAGGAGCAAAACATAGCCGGCCCCTCAGAACAGCCAAAAGGCTGAGATGGACATGGCAGTAATTGTAGCCTTGACGCCTTTACCACCTGAAGAAAAGATGCATTTCTTCAAAAGATGCTGCAGATGCAAGAGCCAGCTTTGGTCTGGAACACTCCGCCCACATCTGAGGCTGAACTGGAGGAATTGGACAAGGTGCAAAAATGTCCCGGAGTGAGAAATACTTTTACTGCTACCACTAGGTCATGGAGGTGCCACTGTTGTACTGGAGTGGACAAAGTTAAAAATCACACAACACCAGGTTATAGTCCAATAAGTTTATTTGGAAGCACTAGCTTTTGAAGCACTTCTTCTCCCTCAGGAGGTCTACAGGTTCCAAATAAACCTGTTGGACGATAACCTGGTGTTGTGTGATTTTTAACTTTGCTGTAACTAGAGAGGATATTTCTGAAAAATCGTCCAGTGAAAATATATGGGTAGAAGTTACAAATAAGAAAAGAAAGATCACTTTTGTTGGGATTATACTATAGGCCCCCCATAAGTAAAAGAGAAATTGAGAAACAAACATGTGAGGAGATCTCAGATATATGTAAGCAGAATAAGATTGTAAAAATGGGGGATTTTAATTTTCTATATATTGACTAGGGCTACCATAGTATTATAGGTTTGAATGGTGAAGAATTTGTCAAATGTGTTCAAGAAAATTTTCTTTATCAATATGTGGGTGGTCTTTCTAGAGAAGGAACAAAACTAGACCTTTTAGGCAATAAGGCAGGGCAGGTGATTCAAGTAAAATTGGTGGAACACTTTGGGTCTAGCAATCATAATTGTAATAGTTTCAAAATGGTTATGGAAAAGGATATATCTTCCATAAAAGTTTTTTAAAAATTAATTGAAGTAAAGCAAAATATTTTATGGTATGAGACAAGAACTTACAAAAGTTGATTGGAGTAGACTGTTCACAGTTAAAAGGACATCTGATAAATGGGAGGCATTCAAGAATGTAATGATGAGAGTTCAGTGGCATTATGTTCCTGTTAGAGTGAAGGGTAAGGTTGGTAAGATTAAGGACCAATGGAAGAATAAAGATATTGTGGTTCTGGTTGTGAATAAAAGAGAGAGTGAGGACTGCAGATGATGGAGAGTTAGAGTTAAAAAGTGTGGTGCTGGAAAAGCACAGCAGGTTAGGAGCAGGAGAGTTGATATTTTGGGCATAAACCCTTCAGAATGTGAAGGGGGAAGGGGGCTGAGACATAAATTGGGGTGGGGCTGGGAGCAAGATGATAGGTGGATGCAGGTGGGATGTGGAAGGAAGATGGATAGGTCAAGAGGGTGGCGCTGAATTGGAGGGTTCTGGGAGGAGGTGGGGGGTGGGGTGATTTGGAAATTGGTGAAGTCAGTGTTGATGCTGTGTGGTTGGAGGGTCCTGAAGTGGAAGATGAGGCATTCTTCACCCAGTTGACGGGTGGATTTGCTTTGGTGGTGGACAAGGCCCAAGGCTTGTATATCCTTGGAGGAATAGGAGGGGGAGTTGAAGTGATTGGCCACAGGGTGGTGGGGTTCTTTGATGTTCCCTGAACCGCTTCAGGAGTTGGCATCCTGTCCTTCTGATGTCGAGGAGACCACATCGAGAGCAAAGGACTCAGTAGATTAGGTGAATACAAGAGAATCTTATTTTAGATATAGCCAGTTTGGTTCAATTGAATCTCCTATTCAATGTAAAGAGTGTAGGGACATTCTTAGAAAAGAAATCAGGAAGGCAAAGAGGATATATGAGTTAGTATTGGCGGACAAGGTTAAGGATAATTCAAACAGATTCAACAAATACCTTAAGGACCAGGGGGTAACTAGAAAGAGGGTAGGGCCTCATAAGGATCAAGAGGGTCGTCTTTGTGTTGAACACCAGGAGATGGGAGAGATACTAAATGAATATGTCATGTCAGTTTTTACTGTGGAGAAAGAAATGGAGTCTAGAGAATGCAGAGAAATAAACTTTGACATTTTAGGAACAGTTCACATTATATAAGAGGAAATTCAGGAGGTTTTAGAGAATATAAAGATGGATAAATCTCTGGGACCTGATCTGATGTATCCCAGAATGTTGTGGGAAGTAAGGGAGGAAATTGCGAGAGCCCTTGCAGAAATATTTCCATCAGCTATAACTATGGATGAGGTGCCTGAAGACTGGAGGGTTGCTAATGTACCTTAGTTTAAAAAAGGTTGTAAGGAGAAACTGGGAAACTATAGACCTGTGAGTCTGACTTTGGTTGTGGGTAAATTGTTGGACGTGATTATAAAAGATAAGATTTATGGACACTTAGAGAGGCAAAAGTTAATTAGGGATAGTTAGCATGGTTTTGTGCGAGGAAATTTACAACTCATAAACTTGATTGAGTTTTTTGAGGAAGTTACCAACAAGATTATTGACAGAGCAGTAGACATTGTTTATTTTGATTTTAGTAAAATCTTTGACAAGGTTCCGTATGGTAGATTAATTAGTAAAGTTAGGTCTCATGGGATCCAGGGTGAGCTTGCCAATTGATACATAATTGGCTTAACATGCAGGAGATAGAGTGTGATGTTGGAAGGAGGCCTGTCACTAATGGTATTCCACAGGGATCAGTCCTGGGTCCTCTTATGTTTGTCATTTATATAAATGATTTGGATGAAAACATATAGAAGGCACATTTGGTAAGTTTGGGGATGACACCCAAATTGGTAGCATTGCAGACAGTAAAGAAGATTTTCTAAGATTACAAAGGAATCTTAATCAAATGGTCAATGGGCTGAAAAATGGTAATAGAGCTCAATCTGGATAAATGAGAGATATTGTATTTTGGTACAACAAACAAGGATACGGCTTATACAATTAATGGCAGAGCTGTGGGTACTGTAGTAGAATAGAGGGACCAGGAGTGCAGGTACATAATTCTTTGAAGTTTGCATCAATATAGACAGGGTGGTTAAAAAGGCATTTGACACGCTTGCCTTCATTGCTCAGTCCTTTGAGTAGTGGAGTTACAAAGTCATGTTGAGGTTGTACACGACATTGGTGACGCCTCTTCTGGAATACTGTGCCCAGTTCTGGTTGCCTGTTATATGAAGGATATTATTAAGTTGGAGAGGATTCCAAATAAATTTACCAGGATGTTGCCAGGTTTGGAAGGTTTGAGGTACAAAGAAAGGCTTGGACATTTTTTCACTTGAATATAGGAGGTTGAGAGGTGACCTTATAGAAGCTTATAAATTCATGAGGGGTATAGTTGGGTTAATGGTAGTTTTCTTTTTCCTTAGAATGGGGGATTTCAAGACTTGGGGCATATTTTTAAGGTGAGAAGAGAGAGATTTAAAAAATAAAGGCAAATTTTTTACGCACAGGATAGTTCGCATGTGGAATGAATTTCTTGAAGACGTGATGGATGCGGGTACAATTACAACGTTTAAAAGACATTTGGATAGGTACATGAAGAGGAAAGGTTTGGACAGATATGGGCTAGGAGCAGGCAAGTGGGACTAGTTTAAGTTGGGAGTGCGTTCAGTATGGTCTGGTTGGACCGAAGGGTCTGTTTCTGTGCTGTATGACTCTATAGCTCTATAAAAAGAACAGGTCTACGTCTCTGGAATTAGGGGGATGTAGTGATTGAAACAAGGTCAGCAAGGTGGACCTCATAGAATATGAGTTTCCTGATTGGGGCTGATAATTTGGCCCAATCAGGGTGTCCTGGCGGCAGATATAAACAGGAGTGCCAGAGGTTCTGTTCACCCTGACAGCTGGCTCTGAGGAAACTGTACCAATGTCAAGTACTATGCACATGTAAATTAAGAGTGACTTGGGGATGGTATACTGACCTCTATGTCCAGCAACTCATTGCTGTACCAGGGCGGCACGGTGGCACAGTGGTTAGCACTGCTGCCTCACAGCGCCAGAGACCTGGGTTCAATTCCCGCCTCAGGTGACTGGCTGTGTGGAGTTTGCACGTTCTCCCCATGTCTGCGTGGGTTTCCTCCCACAGTCCAAAGATGTGCAGGTCAGGTGAATTGGCCACGCTAAATTGCCTGTAGTGTTAGGTAAGGGGTAAATGTAGGGGTATGGGTGGGTTGCGCTTCGGCAGGTCGGTATGGACTTGTTGGGCCAAAGGGCCTGTTTCCACACTGTAATGTAATCTAATCTAATCTAAAAGTGACTCACATCACTCAAAGAGAACCAACTTAGACAAACATCTTAAAGAATACTAGTAAGCTTAGTGAGGCAAGATAGATAAGTCTTTGATCACAAAAGTAGAGGAGCACAAGTGTTGGGAAAGAACCATCGGTTCATACTGTGTACAGGAGCAACAAGGTCTTTAGGATTCAGGATTTATGTGCACATTATTTAGCGTTTAGTATATCTCTGTTCCAGCAGCTCCTGTTCTCGGTTGATCTTCTGTATTTTAACTACTGTTGAAAAGTTACTGTTACTTGCTTATGATACCTAGATTTAGAATGGCAGGGTAACCATCTTGATCTATGTTACCATTTTTATGTTACCATTGTACAGTACACCAGTCAGTAATGGCTGACACCCTGTGTTAGCTTCCAAACAAATAAATATTGTTTAGTACTTCTATTTTTAATTTTTTTCAGTCAAGTGTCTTGTTGACCAGACATATCTGTATTAGATTTTTGTTTTTACTTCATGATATATTCCTGATGTGAATTTATCATTGCAAATCATAAGGGCCAATAATGTGACACCTACTACTTTGGAAAAGGACTGGACAGTAAATCACTAAATGTAAGAATAACAATTTGCTAACTTGAGCACAGGTGAGAATCCTTTATTGTGTACACTCTACCTTAGCCTGCCTTTACCTGTGTCATTCAGATTATTAGATTAAAGTCGCCACATTTTGAGAGGACCATAGGGCTGGTCTCTCATTGGCAGTTTAACCTAAGAGTCACCACACCTTAGAGGGGCAAGCTTGAATGGTTCGGACCTTCATGGTGACCTCAGTTGGTCCAAGAATTGAACTGATGCTATTGATGTCCCTCCACATCACAAACCAGCCATCTAGCCAACTGAGCTAACTGATGCCCTCAAGATTATTAGCGTGGGAATCTATCCTACTCCATATATTAGGCATCAGGATTCAATATTTAATGAAAAATGCTTAGGCCAAAAGGATGGTATTAATTTTGTAATACATACAGTATAAAAACAACACCATCACTTCAAAGTACTGAAACACATGAGAGAATTCCTTTCTCATTTCATTCATAGGTTCGATTTAACTATTTATTTTATTTTTCGAATTTGATAATCTTCCTTGATTATTCATACAACTAAGCCTAGACTTTCTCAGCTTTAAATAACCCCTTCAGGGTTCCAACTAAACAGTTTTGGTCTGGTATTTTCAAACTAAATCCTTACTCTAAAGTCACCTAGTTCTTAACTGTTGTGACTTATCTCCATTCTTCAGGAATTGCATTTTAACTCCAATCTGTCACTGAAAATGTAACTGAAAACAATAGCTTTCCAAGCTATGAGTTTTTCCCCAAACAAAAGAAGTACATGATCTTCTAGTAGAAAGCAAGCTAATGCTCTTCTGTGTTTACTCTGACTACCCATAAAATGCCACAAATTCAAAGCAAATTCTCATTCATCACTCCAGGGACTTTCTCATACTAGTCCAAAAGAAACCTAGAAATACTGACAAGTGAACCATTAATTTATAGTTCTTTTTATTGACTGGTTAACCTGACATGGGTAGTATGAAAATGCTGGAGTCCATTGTAAAAGATTTAATAGCAGAGTATTTGGAAAACAGATATAGGATTAGACAGAGTCAGCTTAGATTTATAAAAGTGAAATCGTGCTTGACAAATCTACTGTAATTTTTTTAAAGATGTAACTTGTAGAGTTAGTAGCAAATGGTTGTGGCTTGCATGGATATCAGAAGGCTTTCAATAAGATCCCGGATTAAAGATTAACTTGTAAAATTGAAGTGCATTGAATAGGATACTATGCTGATCTGAATGACAGACAGAACACAAACAGTAGGAATAAATGGGTCATTTTCCAATTGGCAGACAGTGACTAGTGACTGCGAGCAGAAGTGCTTTGACCCCAGCTATTCACAATGTATATATAATGGTTTAGATGTGGGAGAACTAAATGTAATATCTCCAAACTTGCAGACGATATAAAGCTTAGCTGAAGGGTGAACTGTGAGGAGGATGCAAGGATGCTTCAGTGTGATTTGAACAAATTAAGTGGGGAAATGCATGGCAGATTAAGTATAAGTGAATAAATGAGAGGTTATCCACTTTGGTAGTAAAAATAGGAAGGCAGATTATTATTTGAATGGTGGTAGTTTGGGAAAGGGGAACATGGATGTTCTTGTATGCAGATTGCTGAAAGTAAGCATGCAGATGCAGAAGCAGTGAAGAAGGCAACTGGTATGCTGACCTTCATAGCAAGAGGATTCACTACAGAAGCAGAGGTGTCCTGTTGCAATTGTCCAGAGCCCTGGTGAGACGACAACTCTAGTATTGCATGAAGTTTTGGTCTCCTTGTCTGAGGAAAGATGTTCTGGATGTGGTAGGAGTGCAACAAAGGATTACTAGATTGATTCCTGGGATGGCAGGACTAACATACAAAGAGAGACCTGGTTAGTTGGAACTATATTCACTGGAATTTACAAGAGAGGGATCTCATAGAATTTATTAAAATTCTAACAAGAATAGACAGGTAAATGCAAGAAAGACGTTCTTGATGACTGGGAGACCAGAACCAGAGGTACAGTCTAAGGATATGCAGGAGGCCATTTTGGGCTGAGTTGAGGAGAGATTTATTTTCTCAGAATGGTGAAAGTGTGGAATTCTCTATCGCAGAAAGCATTTAAGGCCAAAGCATTGAATGTTTTCAACAAGAAATTAAGCATGGTTCTTGGGGCTTAAGGTTTCAAAGAGAATGGGGAGAAGGCGGGAACAGGGTACTTTGTTGGATGATCAACTTTGATCATGTTAAATGAAGTCAAGAATCACACGACGCCAGAATATAGTCCAACAGGTTTATCTGAAACTGCAAGCTTTCAGAGCCCTCACTCCTCCGAAAGCTTTGTCCATCCCAGTCCAACACCGGCACCTCCACATCATATTAAATGACAAATGACAGACTCCAAGAGCTGAATGGACTACTCCTGCTCCTATTTCCTATCTTTGTATAAATCATCTTACATACAAGGCCAATGGCAATGGTAATCAATCTGAAGAGACCCTATTTCAAGTGGAATGTTTGTCAACTATCAAATCATATATATTAGGTTTTGCTGTTTTAGTTGTCAATGTGGTGATCTGAACATGATTGCATTTAAGGTGTTCAGTGTCTGAAATGAGGAGAGATCTTTAGAGATGACAAATTTAAACCAAGGTAACTAATGTATTATTTTGTCACACTATCCCAAAACCAACATTAGATCCATTGTTGTCAAACTGTGATACTTTCTGTGTTCAAATCTGACTATTAGAAACCATTTTAAATATAAGCCCCGCATTCAAGAAAAAAGTGTAAATTTTTCACTCTATCATTTGGACTAGATTTAGATGAAAAAGCCTGCCACCCATGACTCCTCCCCAAACCACAAATATCAGTAGGGTCAGGGGTGGAGGCTGTGAGTGGGCTCATTTGAAAAGAGCAGTGTGTTAACATTACGCACGGGGATCCAAGATGGCGGCATCCTGATAGGATCACGTTTGCAAGGCTCCGCACTGCAACACCGACCTGACAGAGCCAGAACCCATCCAAAACACTTTACTATGTGTAAAAACACAGTAAAGGAGCTGGAAACCTGAAAAATCTTACTTACCTTTGTCCTTGCAGCTGGAGAATGCCGAAGAAAGGAAGAAGCTCGCCCAAGGCCGGGGCCGCAGCCTAGCCCTCTGAGGCAGCGGGCTTGCTTACTCACCAGACCCTGTTTGAGGAGCTGATCAAATCTCATGAGGTCCCAGGGAGGCAGATCCAGGAAAAACATTGAAGAGAAGATGACTCCTGAATCTGCTATGCTGCAAGACCTGGGAAAAGAACCGATGAGCTTGAGCTCTGGGCTGAAGGGTAGAGGCATAGACTGACTCCTCCAAGAACCGGATTGAAGCCCTGGAAACACAGGTCCAGGGTCTATTGGATCTGGTAGACAATCTCGAAAACGGCAGCAGAAGAAAGAACCTGCTCATTGTTGGCACACTGGAGGGGACAGAAGGTAAACGTCCAGTGGATTTCTTCGAGAAGTGGTTCCCGGGGTCCCTTGGTTTGGAGAAAAGAGCCTACCGGATCGCGGCACAAAAGGCAGGTGCAGGTCAGCACTGACGCCCTGTCCTGGTAAGATTCCATCATTATAAAGACAAGCAGAGGGTCATGGAAGCCTCTAAAACCCAGGGGAGAGACCCGATGGCGTTGGTATGTTGCGACTCCAGGGTAATGTTTTTTTCAAGAACTCTTGGTGGCAGTGGTCCAGAAAAGAAAGTCCTATGATGGCGTCAAAAGGAGATTGAGAGAGCTTGGGATCCAGTATGCCTTAAGATATCCAGCAGTGCTTTGGATCAATCATAATGGATTCATACTTTTGTTCGACTCGTCAGAGAAAACAAAGAACTTTGTGGCCACTTTGACATAAGTCGAACGGCCGAATAGACATAGAGGACAGAACTGTTCGGGTTTGCTCTTCTTTAAAAAGGACTTGGTGGAGTCTCCTTTCTTATAATCAGTTGCGTGAAATGATGTCTGGGATGGATAGAGTATTTATTTTTAATTTCTAAGTTATGTTAAGGGATGGGTGATATATTTATTTTTAGTTTACTTGTCTATAGTATTAGATATTAGATTAGATTATTTACAGTGTGGAAACAGGCCCTTCGGCCCAACAAGTCCACACCGACCCGCCGAAGCGCAACCCACCCAGACCCATTCCCCTACATTTCACCCCTTCACCTAACACTATGGGCAATTTAGCATGGCCAATTCACCTAACCTTTACATTTTTTGGACTGTGGGAGGAAACCGGAGCACCCGGAGGAAACCCACGCAGACACAGGGAGAATGTGCAAACTCCACACAGTCAGTCGCCTGAGGCGGGAATTGAACCCGGGTCTCTGGCACTGTGAGGCAACAGTGCTAACCACTGTGCCACCGTGCTGCCCACAAAATAACTTTGCTCTTGGGATTTTTCTTTTCTCTCTACCAGGTGGTCGGTGGATGTGGTGCAATCCTTGCTGGTAGCAGCTGAGAGGGCAGTTGGGATGGTTAGTAGGGTTGTAGGATGTCTTGGTAACCCTTTGAAAGGGGGGGGGGTAAATTCCTCCAATCAGTGCCTTTGATGATTTTTGTTTGTTTTTCTGTTTTTGCTGTATATAGTTTTTATGAGTTTTGTAGATCTGTTAGATGTAGTTTTTTTTTAGTCTTGTGTGGGTTTTGTGGATTCTTTTGCATTAAATCTCAGTGATCCATAGTTTAGGTTCCTCCTCTCTGGAGTCTAGGTGGTGCTGTGGAAGGTTATAGCTAAGGATGTGTTTAAGTGGTGCGCTTGGAATATTAAGGGGAGTCATTTGCCTGTCAAGAGGAAGAAGGTACTTTCCAGCCTTAAAAGGGAGAGAGTGGATGTGCTTTATTACAAGAACCACACTTGGGTGATGCAGAGCATTTGAAGTTGCAACAAAAAGGGTATGACAGTTTATTTCTCATCTTTCAATGAGAGGAGTAGAGGGTTGGCCATTTTGGTTGGAAAGAATCTCCCATTTAAGTTATTAGAGTGCATGAAAGATACTCATGGGAGATTTGTAATCCTTAAAGCTTTGATACATAGGGAAAAATATGGGATATTAAATGCTTACTGTCCCCTGGCCCACCACCTTAAATTCTTGACAAATGCACTTTCTAGACTGGTTAACCTTGCATCTCAACATATTATCGTAGGAGGGGATTTCAGCTGTCTCATAGATCCTACGGTAGACAGATTGCCCAACGGCCCACCGATATCTTCTTTGCGATCTAAACAATTACGGGATTTGTGTGCTGAATTGGGGTTGATAGATGTTTGGAAGCTCCTTCACCCTATTAGCAGGAACTTCACGTTCTTCTCAAACCCACATAAATGCCATACCAGGATTGATCTTTCTCTGACCCCCGCAGCACATCTGGGTTCGGTTGCGTCATGTACAATTGGCAATATCACTATTTCCGATCACAGTTGAAAATGTGTTGCTGGAAAAGCGCAGCAGGTCAGACAGCATCCAAGGAACAGGAGAATCGACGTATGCCCGAAACGTCGATTCTCCTGTTCCTTGAATGCTGCCTGACCTGTTGCGCTTTTCCAGCAACACATTTTCAGCTCTGATCTCCAGCATCTGCAGTCCTCACTGTCTCCTCCTATTTCCGATCACTCCCCAGTGTATTTAATGGTTGAGAGTAAGGGTACAGTGGTAGGCTCGAGGCACTAGTGACTGACTGGACCCCTTCATCCTTAAGGATAGCAAGTTTATTGAATTCTTTTTTTTAAATGACTTCAAGCTTTCTTAGATATTAATTCAGGCTCGACCTTTAGCCCATCCATTCTTTGGGAAATAGCTAAAGCCAATGCTAGGGGTGAATTTATTATTCACCCAATAAGAAGCAACAGACTGGTGAGCAGCAACACTTGATCGCGATGCATCTGAAAGTAGCTGAAAAGGCATACTTTGACAGGCCCTCACTAGTTAAACTGCAGAGGATCACGGTGCTCTGGTCTACACTGAACTCCAGGTTCTCACGGACAGCCAAGAGGGAGCTTACATTTGCATGTCAAAGGCTGTTTGAGCATGGGGATAAGCCAGGCAAGTACCTAGCATATCTTGCTAGGAAAAGGAGTGCCCCCCCAAGCCGTAATGGAAGACAGTGGAAATTTGACTTGCAATTCTAAAAGGATTAATGCAGCATTCTGGAAATTTTACGCTGAATTATACCATTCTGAAAGCTGTGAGAGTGGGTGGGCTAGGATGGAGTCCTTTATTAAGAATTTGGGCCTTCCAGCAGTGACGCCTGAACAAGAGTTGTCAGAGCAAAAGGTGCAGGAGGCTGTCAGACAGCTCCAGAATAGGAAGGCTCCTGGTCCTGACAGGCTCCCCAGTGAGATCTATAAAGAATTTGTAGGTATATTGTCAGAGCCGATGCTTAGTATGTTTAACGACTCACATAGTCGTGGCCTCCTCCCACCATCTCTAAGAGAGGCGAACATCTCTCTCTCATCTCTCTCATTTTTAAAAAAAAGGGCAGGCCCCAGAGGATTGTGCTTCCGATAGACTCATTTCACTTCTGAATGTTGACTTCAAAATTCTATCCATGACTCTGGCATTAAGGCTAGAAACGATTTGAAACAATACTTGTTGGGAAGATGGTGTTATGAGGTAGCGCAATTAGGTTCAAACTTTCTATGGAACACCTCCAAGTTCCACCATTGATGAAGCTGTAAAAAACTTTTTAAAGGCTGAAGAATCGTCACAAATCGATGGATAATGTCAGGAGGTAACTTAACATCATCCAAGTATGTCAACAGCAATCGATACAGGGATTGGTGATCTCCTTAGATGCGGAAAGGTCATTTGACAGGGTCGGGTGGCCATATCTTTTTCATGCTTTCAAGCGGTTTGACCTGGGAGAGACTTTCATTAAGTGAGTGGAAGCTTTGTATAGTGATCCTCTTGCTGTGGTCCTCGCCAATGGTGTACGGTCAAGCAATTTTAATATTTGTAGGGCCAGTCGACAGGGCTGTCCCTTGTTACCACTGCTTTTCACATTGGTGATCAAACGGCTGGCAAAGGCAATATGCAGGGATCCCAATATAATAACTCCAGAAGTGGGGACGAAGTCACATAAGATCTCACTGCATGCGGATGATGTTCTTATTGTCTTATCAAAACCCAACAGTTTCAGTGCCACATCTGATACAATGCATCAATCTGTTTGGTGGCTTCTCGGGTTATAAGATCAATTTTGCAAAGTCAGAGGCCATGCCCATGGGTTGTCTCCTGAAAGTGCCTGATCCTGAGGGCGGATCTCAGTGCCCCTTTAGATGGTCGCAGGAGGGCTTTCTCTACTTAGGTATATTTATTACTCCCATTTTTGATCAGCTATTTAAAGCCAGTTTTGCCCATTTATTTGACAGAATCAAGCAGGACCTTTGTAGATGGGAGGTGCTTCTGATCTCTTGAACGTTGAGATCGCTTGTGAAATATGGGAGGATATCTGGGAAAATGCAAGAAAAATCTCGATTTGCAGCAGGACACACAACGTGCAATTGAAGATTCTCCTCAGGGTCCATCTGGCCCCTGACTGCCTTGCTAAATTTAAAGCGGGAGCATCTTCAATGTGTCCTAAATGAAAAGTGAGCATGGGCACGCTTACTCATTGTCTTTGGTCCTGCCACAGACTGCGGGCATACTGGAGTGTTGTGGTAAGTGAAATAGAGAAGGCCTTGGGGACGGAGGTGGAGATGGACCTGGTATCTCCTCTTCTTGGCTTTATTCATTCTCTTTCATTAGATGCACAGAAGAAAAGCCTTTTCAGCATCCTCACTTTTTGTGCCAGGAAGAATTTTCTATTAGGGTGGGACAATCCCCCGGGGTTGGCTGGTTGGCGTAAGCTAGTCATGGAGCACACCCCTTGGACTGTCTGATGAGTTTGGTGCACCATAAAACTGAGAATTTCTATAAGACATGGAGGCCCTTTTTGAACTATCTGGGTACAGATTGTCCGCCATACTAATAAGAGCCTTTATATAGCCATGGCAATTCTATGTAATGTGTTTGGTGTCCAGAGGGGAGGAACTACGAACATATGAATATGTATAAACTTATGCGCTTGATGATCGAGGGCTATTGATTTGCTTTGCTGAGCTGTGTTATGGTTGTTATCATTATTATCATTAAGATTTTCCTTTTTTGCTTAGTTATTAGTATTTATTTATGTAATTAGCAGTTTTTTAAAAAATTGGTTTGAATTGTTTGGTTTTGTATTTGTAATATTCAAAAGAAAAAAGTTTCTTTTTAATAAAAATACATTTTTAAAAAATTATGTGCAATCCTATCTATTGAAAAGAGCCTAAAGTTTTTGATTTGATGGCATTGTTAACTTGATTTTTCCCAATCTTTTACAGCAGTGATTTAAGATAAATTTTATCTATCTGCTGTTAAGATGTAAGCGGCATGTGAAATGTTACAAAATAAATCAAAACTAATTCTCCATTGGTAGCTATTTGGACTATCTACTTATCAAATTTGGTAGCTCATGTAACCTTTTTATATCCAAAGACTGTTCAGTCATGCTGTTCTCCTTGGCAGTACATCTGAGCACTGTAATGAACTCCACATGGTAAACACATGAACTAGTTCAGCTTAAGTTTAATTACTGCAATAGCAGAATTATGCTTCAACTTTTGCTCTGAACCCCATGTCTTCCATATGAGTGAACATGTAGCCAAATGGGCTTCTAAATTTTAGAATGTTATTGTCTTGAGATTACTGTCATAATGAAAATGTTAACAGCTGATAAAGGCCTTTGATGAAGTAAATAAAAAGAAAAAAAGAAAACTCCACATTTATAGGACTTTTCAGGACCACCAGATGTCTCAAAGCATTATATGGCTAATGAAGTACCTTTCAAGTGTAGTCACTGTTGAAATGTGGGAAAGCAGTTCAATTTGCATACAACAAACTGCATTGTGATAATGACTGGATAGTTTTTTTGTGTGATGTTGATTGAAGGATAAATGTTGGCTAGCAGAACAGAGATTACACCCTCCCTTGCTCTTCTTTAATGGGATCTTTAAACTCCACTTGAGCAGGCAAATGCCTTGGTTTAACACCTTATCAATGGAAATTACAACAGTCCCTGGTGCTGCACTGGAGTATCATTATTTTTAAAGGAAAGTACAAATAGTAGTCTTATCTACTGCAATTCTGGGACTCCTGGTTCCGTCCACATTTGCTCCTATCTCCTTATTTAAAAGCCTGACAAACTGTCATCACTTGCCCTTTTGCATTCTCCTTCTTAACCATCTGTTTTTCCCTTTTCTCCAATTCAGTGTTCCTTCTGTTCCAAATGTGAAGTGCTTTGAGGTATCTTGATGTACACAAACAACATTGTAGGAGTAAAGTTGTTATAATAAATAGGTCATTACATATAGAAGCTAGACCTGTTAAATCACAAGTTATTGCTTATGATAAAATAACTTAAATTGAAACTTTCACATTCCTGGACATTCAAAAGTACTTCACGGTGAATAAGGTACTTTTGAAGTACTTTCATTATGTGGAGAAGTACTGCCACCGGAGATGCACCAGTTAAATTGTTGCAATGATGGTCGAGGGATAAACAATAGCCAGAACACCAAAATGACTACCCTATTTTTCTTTGACTGTTGCCATAGTATAGTTTATGTCTCCTTTAGAAAGCCAGATGGGGCCTCATCTAAAACACTATACATTTCACAATGCATTCCTCCTTGAAGTGTCAGCATAGATTATCTGCTTTAGCCTCAGGAGTGGAATCCACACATTTCTGATTAGCATGAATGTTACCACTGAACTAAGTCTGACACTTTCAAACCTTGATTGGTCTATTGTAATTGGGGCTGGCACTCAGAGATGCCTTCACAATCATGGACAGTGTACAAATAAGGTTAACAACCAAAATGGGGGATTATTGATGTGAGGAAAGGTTAAAAAAAAGTGCTCAACAGTGAGTTCTTCATTTTCTTTGTGCGAATATAGATTTTGAAGTATTTTAAAATGAGTTAGAAAAGAATTATGGAAATTGATTTAGAACCAGTGAAGGTTGATAAACAATGGAATGACATCACCTAGCCATTCCTGATGAAGAGACAAATGTTGTATCTCTTGCATTTGCATGAAAGAGGGCTTGGAAAAGAGAGAGAGGACATTTTTGCTTGGTAAAGAGAGAGTGGACATAGATAGCTCCTCTTCTCATTTAAAATTGGGCCACAGAATCTTTTATATTCATCTTCAAGGCTGTGCAGAGATTCAGCCTATTGTCTCCACAAGATGACACTTCTAGTAGTGCAGTACTCCCTCACTGCTGCATTGGAGTGTCAGCTTTGATATTTATGCTCAAGTCCTGGAGTAGGATTTTTTGTTGACTTGAGCACACAAACTTGTGGCTCAGAGCAAAGTGCTGCCAACTTAGTCAAGGTTGACAATTGTTCAGAAATTTTAAAAGCAGCAAAGAGAGTCAATGTTCACGGCATTATTTGAATAACATGCCTTTTTCAAACAAATCATGTGCCACAAGATCATATTCAGTTTGTTTTTTTAACTCAGGAGGTGTCTGTGTTTTCTTCTGTCCCTAAATGTTTAGTGCAACCTCAAATGAGTAAAAGGGTTGCCAGATTATCCCACCCACCACTGAGAAAAGATGGCGAATAAAAAGAATCTCTTTATTGTAAGCTTCCAGTTTCAGCTGTCCGGATCCAGGTGGAAATGCACAGTCACATCTCCATTGTCACTGCCTCTGCTGTTCCAATGCAAACTTGCCATTGAGAAGCAATCTGTTGTAAAATCTTCTTTACCTCTATTTTACCTCATGAATAACCACAAGGCACAAAACATGAACCTAACGCTATAAATGACCCGTGTACAATGAATGGTTTAGCTTCTTGAAGAACCACGGATGAAGACGAGCAGAAGTTATAATCTGAGCTCCTCTCTCTAACTAGAGCAATACAGCAGTATTTTGTGTTTTTGTGTAGATATTTCCTTTTCTTTAAAACTTTATTCCTAAAACATCAGTGTTGTTACCCGGCTGTAGAACTAAGAAAATTTTTACCAAAGGCTTTTATACAACTGCAGTCAGTACCATTATGCTTACACCAACAGGAATTCATTTTGTAGGGTAGAGTAAATCCATTGTTTTCCTTTCCTAAATTGACGTACAATATTACCAATAGGCAATAAAAAAACAAACAAACTGCAGATGCTGTAATCAGAAGCATATTCAAATTGCTGGAAAAGCTCAGCAGGTCTGGCAGATCTGTGGAGACAAATCAGAGTTAATATTTCGGATCAAGTAGCCCTTCCTCACATGGGAAGGGTCGCTCGACCTGAAACTTTAACCCTGATTTCTCTCCACAGATTCTGCCAGACCTGCTGAGCTTTTCCAGTAACTTTGATTATTTCCAATAAGCTACTGTTTTGAACAGAGCCTAGGTTAGTGTTTCTGGAAAAGCACAGCAGGTCAGGCAGAATCTGAGGAACAGGAAAATTCATTCCTGAAGAAGGGCTTTTTCCCAAAACGTCGATTTTCCTGCTCCTCAGATGCTGCCTGACCTGCTGTGCTTTTCCAGCACTGTGCTTTTCCAGCACCACTCTAATCTAGGCTCTGATTTCCAGCATCTGCAGACCTCACTTTTGGAGGTAAAAACAATGACTGCAGATGCTGGAAACCAGATTCTGGATTAGTGGTGCTGGAAGAGCACAGCAGTTCAGGCAGCATCCAAGGAGCTTCGAAATCGACGTTTCAGGCAAAAGCCCTTCATCAGGAATAAAGTACTACCTTTATTCCTGATGAAGGGCTTTTGCCCGAAACGTCGATTTCGAAGCTCCTTGGATGCTGCCTGAACTCCAGTCCTCAATTTTGCCTACTGTTTTGAACAGTTCTGGCAAAATTAGCCAAAACTTGGGTCACATCCTCAGAATCTGTGCACGAAACAGAGCAGACGTGCTGTTTCGCTACAAGTGCAGCAGAATTCAAGCCAGGTACACTCAGCTAGTTGAGTTAGTCAGAAGAACCGGTGACCATAATAGTTTGAAGTCAGCAATTTGTAACCATGCCACTGAGTTCTAGTATTGTGTGCATTTAAGTTTGAGGCTTTTCATTTTCATTAAATTGTCTTTATGTAAAAGAGCAGCATTGATGGAAAAGTGCAATGTAGTAAGTGCAGGTTTATTTTTTTCTAAGCACACTGTTGAGTACTTTATTATATGGAGATGTAAAAGGAAATTTCTTTGTCCTTTAAAAAAGTTTCTGTTCTTTCGTATAGGTTGACTTGGCCCGCTTTTCCTGGGTAGTTCTTCGTGGCAAATTCAGGTCTCTGCTCGCAGCAGAAGCTGGAGAAGATTTGTGACAGATGGGTTTAAGTCACAAACTTGCAGCCTTAGGCAGAATCTGTGGAAGTTTCCAGAGTGTGCCCATATTTACCTGATCAGAGAGAAAGAAAATCTGCAGAGGAAGCTGAGCCTGGCTGCTTGTCATAGCTGACACAGAGCCATCTGCCACAAACCTGTGGCGGCTTTAGATCTTCGATCCCTGCCACCACCCAACCCAAATTAAATACAGATTCATAGCAAAGTTACGATGGTTACACATGTCCCTGTTTCACATGCAGGAGACTATCTGTTCAAAAATATGTGGCCTGTTGTGTAACCACACTCATGTATCCCATATGTGGTGCCACATTGAATTTCCGGTCGAATCTGTTTTTATCCTTTGTACTGTATGACATGGTGCCTAAATACTTTCTTCTTGTGGACTTGATGGCAGCCAAGTTGCAGCTTCAAAAGCTCACACTTGGCTGTGTTTATACCTAGGTTGCCAGGTTATCGCTCGAGTCCTGTCATGTCCTCAAAGGGCCACAGGGTCTGAAAGGAGGATCAGAGTGCTAGCGGACTAATCGGGCAACCATCCATGAATTGTTTTCAGGCAAAGATTGCTTCTGTCTTTTTTTATTGTGAATTAATCAGTGTGCTGCAAGGATTCTTTAGCAAAGGTATTAATAAGAAGTCTGGCAGGTATTCCCTTGATTCACAGTGTTGCATTTGCAATTAATTAATTTTAGGGAAGGCTAAAAGATAAACAGCTGCAATTCAAACTAGCATTGAGAATATGTTGTGTGGTGCCATCTATTTGATGCACTGTAAACAGGGATGTTTTCTTCCCTCTCCGTGTGCAGACAGCAGGCACTATCAAAATCTACCTCCAACAAACTGTTTCCTAACTGATTATAGCTGTAAGCAGTTGCAAATTCGAGTATTTGAATGAAAAGCACAATTAAAGAGTAACATTTGCTGGCATAAATACTAAATAAATGTCCAGAAATATTCAGCATTGGTATTGCAGTATTAATTAACACTTGCCCAAAAGATTGGCAAATTGAGCCCTTTTACTTCTCGAATACCTCACAGCTATGTCACGATGCAAAGGATTTTTTTAAAATCATGCAGTAGTGCTGTTTGGGGTCATAGCTTTCTTCTCAGCATCTCTTCAGTGATACTGTATCTCTGTCGCTTACAGCAATGTTTTTTTGGCTTTTTAGATAGACTTGGCTTTTTACTCTGGAACGCTGATGGTATGACACCAGGCCAGGAAAATATAAGCAGCAGTAAAAAAAAACTTGGCGAGATAGGACACAATGAATCTCTAGTTTATGTACTTAATTTTAAGAAAAATGTTTCATGAGTAATGTTGTTTGTTAGGAGCAGAATGTGCTTAACTGTGGCATTAATAGACTTCGCAGAGGTTACTCAGGCCCCTGGGTACATCACAAAACTGTCCTCCTACACGATAGAGCGTGCAGCTGCAATTTAGCCCCAGGCACACCTACCCACAGTCACTATCTAATGCATTTTACATTTGTGCAGATGAAAAAGAGGAGGACTTTGCACTCTTTGTTCCTTTGTACCTCACATCAGCTGCCACATGGAAACTGTAGTGTAGGTTTTTCTTTGTCTTTAATCTGTAATTAGGAATTCTGTGTATAGTCTCTTCATTGTGGTTGCCGTCGGAGTTGACAAATATTACTAAGGCATCATGGTAGTCAAGTATAAGGAAAAGAATAATACATTATACCAGTGCTGGGAAGTTTTGGGAGGAGCATTCATTGTTCCCAAATTCAATTCTCACTTGAATGAATCCCCATGTCTGCAAGAATATAAACATGGAAAGGATACACATGTTCAAGACAAGTAAAGAAGAACAAGGAATATAGGAAATAATCTTCAGGAATAATTTCTTTCACCTGGTTATGACATCAAAACAAGAAGACATTAATGCAATTTTTTCATCATGACTGAAAATGTCAGACTGATTCAGATGTGCACGTTTGCAGTGCGAAGAATGCCCACCCCAAATCACAGTGGCAAGCTTTGTAAATAAAAAAAACCTATGGTGGTGACTGCTTCTAAGTCAATAGTGATGAGTTTGATATAATTAACTCTTGATGGGCTGTCAAGTAATTGTGGAGTGAATGTAGAAAATGTTAAATAGCTACTCAAGTTAATAGGATTTGTTCTCTTTAATAAAATGTTCCATGCTAGCCTGAAGTTTAAGACCTGCTGCAAATATTTACATTATATCTGTTGATATAGTTATTGCTTTATAGTTATTGTTTTATTTTTAAATGTGAAATTAGTTGGCTTGCAAGATTAAATTTTTTGAAATAAAAACATTTGAAAACCTGTCAATGAATGTT
Organism: Chiloscyllium plagiosum; assembly: GCF_004010195.1. Classification (NCBI taxonomy): domain Eukaryota; kingdom Metazoa; phylum Chordata; class Chondrichthyes; order Orectolobiformes; family Hemiscylliidae; genus Chiloscyllium; species Chiloscyllium plagiosum. The sequence continues at coordinate 81,564,254 of NC_057716.1, read as the reverse complement.
GTATTTTTAAAAATTCAATACAGTTTACACCGTGTTCAATGAATTACAATGCACCACTTTCTGAAACTGTTTACAGAATAATTGTATTTCTGGTTAGAAATACATCTTTGGATTACTATAGCATTTGCAATAAACTCCACAACTTAAATTCTGTGATTGAAAAGTATTAATCAGATCATATGATTGAGCCAGCACACTACTTCCATCAATCAAATCAGTTTTGTTGCACCCTTTGTTCTCTGTGTAACAGGCCTCAATCTAGGGATCCTTTGTGTTTGGTTTATAAAGTTACATTACAAAAGGGTTTTAAGATTTCCCTGCCGTCTTTTCTTTAACGGGACCTTTTGATCCTAAACCTGCTGTGGCTAGTGAAATCCTCACCCATTCTTTAGCGTCGCACATCATTGGAATTTGAATAGACCTACCTGAAAGTCTTAACTTTCCACACAGCGTTAGTTGTTCTCCAGTTCAGTCTATTGTTCCTGTGGACAGAAGGGGGTCTCGGGGCACTTTTTGTCCATCTTTTGAGTGGCCAAAGGTGCTTTCTATGTGAGTTATATTCCCCTGGAAATAAATAACCAGGAAGAAAGAAATCCATATACCTCATTTCCTGCTTTCCATGTTTAGAGCTGAAGAGCAGGAGGTCATCTTAACACACCAGTATACCTTAATACCTTTAGACATTGGATGCATAGAAACCCGCTGAATGACTCCCTAAACTTTCATTGTGTGCACCAACCCCTACTGTGCTGTGTTACAAATCACACTGACAAAGGAGCGTTCACTCCATTCCCTATACCTTGATTGAATTTTTTAAAATTTACAGAAGAATTCCTTTATTTCCATACCAGTAATTCTTTTTGGATCTTACCCATAAAGATCCAATATAAAAGTTCAACAACATTTAGAATTTGTTATATGCAAACTGCAACTTTTTGAATCAATGAGCAAAATTAGAACAATAACAATATATGCACATTGCCTACATTGAGATAAAGCAGAGAGAACAATAAAGTGTTAGTTCATTGGATTATAATCTGTGAATTGGTTTATACATTAAAATGCCCCTTGCAAAGTTATTTTACAGCTGTGCTCCATAATTCTACAGTATAATAATTACGCCATTTGTTTTTGAGGTTTAGTGTTCTTAGTTTGGCTTTCAATGCTTGAAATGGCAAGAGTCAAGCTTGCTATTGGAGTGAATATTTTTTGATAGCGACTGTGATAGTCGAGGTCCTTGGACAACAGAGAATTCCACCTGATAAGCAGAAAAAGTTGATAAAGGTGAATCACTCTTCTATAAGAACTGCTTCTGTCAACTAGTAACTGAATAATATGCATACCCAGTTTTCAATAAGTATACTGAATATCATTATGTTCTCGTAATTAAAGGATGTGGAAAATGAGTAAAATATAATGAGGAATAGGAAATAATAATGTTTTGGAAAAATACATGATCCCTCACCTTTCCTGTGCTCAAACACCACAAATTCATATTTCAATGGGATCTTGTTGGCTTTCTTAAAACATAGAATAAGACAATTATTAAGACTTTCTTTACCACTGTCAAAGCATACAAACATTAAATGCAAAGACAAAGGAAGAATTACACTTTGACCATCTATAAGTGGAAATCCAATTTTCACAACCTTCCATAAATCTGTGGAAGGATTTATTATTCCTGAAATTGATCTGTTAGTTACTATGCTTTTTTCTCTTTTTTTGGAATAATTGTGTTTATATGAGGGCTGATGACATTTTTGGTGGAAATATTTAAAAGATTAATATTAAAAATAATCCTTGAAAATTAAACTACTACAAACTTTACTAACCTTATGTTCTATCTACCCTATTATTGACTTTTCAACAGAGGGAATAAAAGTGGTCAACGGTAAATCTAACAGTAGATTATCTGGATTTCCAAAAGACACTTGATAAGTTACCCCAGTATCAACTAATAAATAATGCCAGAGAATGTGGATCTGTGGGACAAGTGACAGCATAGATTGTTAGTTGGCTTCAAGATGGAAAGCAGAGTGGGAGTAAACAGTATTTATTCAGAGTGGCAGAATGTGGGGGAGTGATGCTCCAGAAGGATCTGTTCATCAATGACTGATGTTTGCAATTTATATTTACAGTTTAGACCTTAGAATCAAAAACACAATTTACAAATTTACAGGTGATAGCAAATTGGAGGCAATCAGTTCCTTCAAGAACTGCAATAAATTACAGAAAGAATAAACATTCAGAATGGATGAATAATTGGCAAACTGTTCAATACAAAATTGTTGCACACAGGAGGTCATTTGGCCTGTTGAATCTGCACTGACCCAGTTAATGAGTGATTCACTTAGTAGAACTCCCCTGTCTTTTCCATGTAACTCTGCACATTCTTCTTATAGCATGAGTTTGAGCCATACATTGGTAGGAAGAATAAGGAGATCGCTTACTACTTACAAAGTTAGAGTCTAAATGAATAATGGAACAAAAGGATCTTAAAACATAAATATGTCAATCATTATCAGTTATGCCTAAGCATAAAAGGCCTTTTAAAAAAAAGCAAACCAATCACAAAGCTTTATTTTTTGACTTGTGATGATAAAGGCCTTCTCTATCAGAGCTTCCAACATACTCAGAGTCTCACTACCTTCACACTTGGTCCTCAAGATAAATGCAGTTGGACAGAGGGCATTAAACACATCGTTGTGGCATTTGCAAAGCTGGTTTGGAAAGAAACGCAATTTTTTGTTGAGGTTCATCTCAAGCAGCTCCATGATGCAAGAGTCTGAATGCATACAAACAAGAAAAGTATCAGTTCTTGCTGGAGGAACATCAATTTGGCAAAAGATTTTCTTTGGTCTACATGAAACCAGCTGGTCTTCCCTTGAGCAGTTTGCACCAGAGAATGTATAACATGAAATATAAAGACACATTGTAAATATGACTTGCAATGGAAAATGTAACGAAGCATCCCAAATTATATTGAAAGAAACTGATATGGATTGCATTTTATGTATTGTGAAATATGAGTTTTGTGTGTACTCTTACAAATTTTATAAATGAAATATATCTTTGAAAAAAAAGCTTCATTTCTAGAGGAGTAGAGTTTAAAAAGAAGTTAAGATAATTCTGTTTCAAACTTTTGTTGGATTACACTTAGAGGAGCACATGCAGTTCTGGTTACTGTATTAAGAAAAGGATATAGACAGGATACAGAAAAGATTTACAAAGATGATTCCAAAAATGCTTGGTAAACATACTGATAAAAAGCATTACAAATTGTGTCTTTTCTTTTCTAGGGCCAATCTAATAGATGTCTATAAATTATGAAAAGTTTTGCTAGAATGGATACAAGAGAGAATATCTCTTCTTGTGGGGAAGGATGTAATTGGAATGCATTCAACATAATATAAACACCAAAAAATTCAGAAAGAGTGTGTTTACCCAAAGAGTGATTAGATTGTGAAAGTTGAGACCACACGGAGTGGTTGAAATGAATAGTATATGCATATTTAAGTGGAAGCTAGAATGCACAGTCATAATGTTAGATTTTGATAAGGGAAGATAGGAAGAAGCTTGAGTGGTGCATAAATACCTTATTTATTAACATGATAAATATTGCAACTAAGTGGGTCAAAATACTTGTTTCTGTGCATTACATGTATTTCACGGTGGCAAATAATGACTTTTGAATTTAATAAAAACCTTGAACAGAAGAGTAGATAGTCTAATAGGGACCATGTGACCACAGTCAGTTGTTGTGAAAATCCCACCTGGTTCACTAATGTCCTCTCAGAAAGGAAATCTGCCATCCTTACCTGCTTGGCCTGCTTGTGAATCCAGACCCACAACAATGTGGACTCAACTGTCCTCTTAAATAAATGCTGGCAATACTTTTGAAAAAAACTCCTATGTAATGAATGCTGGTGACATCATCATTGGACTTATATTGATGTAGCTAAACTACATCTGCCAGTCTCAAATCGGTGTCTGAATAATATGAGTTGCAGACTGTTGATCTGAAAGATACAGTTCTCAGAAAAGTTACTTTAAACGTTTTAAGAGCACTTTTGATGTTTTAGGAACTAGCATTAGAAATATTGAAAACTCATTTTATTTAGGTTGATAGGTGACAGATAGAATTTGCAGCATAGATTTGGACATTCAGCCCAACTGATTTTTGCTACACAAACTTGCTCTTTGTTCCTCTTCATCTATTAAGATATATCCTCCTTATGATTGTCGCTAAGGATTCTAAAGGGCCTAGATCTATAATGTCACAGTTCTGCTGGTTTTAGTTTTGTCAATGAAGCAGTCAGTGGAGACGAGTTGCTTTCCCACAAGATTAACAGTATGGGCTGGAAATAGATTCACCTCTCCTCATCTCTACATCTCTCCCAGTCTCAGTTTAATGAACTTGGAAAAAGAAGAAAATATTTCCGCAGACAAGAAAAGTAAATTAATTGTGGCATAATCTTTACTCTGGACACAGGTAGAAAGCTGGTGTTTATGATTGAGTTACCGGTGATACAACCTGAACCATTTTATTTCCCACTGAAGTTAATGGAACAGCATTTTGGACAGGATGTTTGTTGGATTGCTGGTTTACAATTGTTCATTCTTGTAAAAACCTGAAACTGAAAAGTCTCATCTCCGAAAACTCTTCCTTGTAACTGTTTTAAAAACAACTACTGTGCTAAGACCCCACCTTTACAGGAATGTGCATGTTTTAGCTGCTGAGCACTTCAGCTGCTTCCATCATCTGACTGTTTACTACTTGAAATTCTGGGAGGCATGTGGAGCACTAAATCATTCTTACTCACGTCCCACAAAACAGTTGGCCTAATCCAGTAGTTGGTCATCAGTGTTCGTTAAAAATTAAATTACCCTAAATTACAGATGATTTGATCCCCAAATGATTGAGGTTCAGGTGTACCTTTAAAGATTTGTACCTCTAATATGATTTCAGACTTCCAGTGGCTGATGATTCCTTACTGAATTTTTCTACAAAACATTTGCCTTCATATTGACATCATTAGATTACTTACAAGCATCATTGTTCAGTCATTGCAAGGCTATGGGAAATACTTAGGGAAGTAGACATGAGGAATGTTGGATCAGCCATGATCACATTGAATGGCAAGCAGGTTTGAGTAGCGTAATGGTCTACTCTTGATCTTATTTCTTACGGTCTTATGTTTCAAGTTGAAATATAAATTTGTATCTTTTTTCCATTGTGAGATTACTGTTTGTTATGAAAAAAAAATGTTTTTTTCTGCTTTTGTGCAAATGTGTTTTAGCCTGTTCCTTTAATATTATTAAATTTTGAAAATCTATTAGGCTGGAAACTGTTTTGGATCACAAAATCCTTAAGTGTCCCTTGCTCAAACATGTGAAGCAAGAAATTCCTGTTGATGAACATTGCTGTGGGTAAGGTACTCTGCTTTTAGAGCAATGTTTCTGATATCATGGAACTTAAAATGTTAGCACACTTAAATCTACCTCTCTCCACTTTGTGATGCTAAGTGTTGTCTTGCATGTCCAGGGGAGACCTTAAGGCACAGGAGCATGCAGCAAGGTCTTTGTTGTTTGCAAGCAAAAAAAAGTCATGGCTTTCAGTGCTGTAATGCACAAGCAATAAAATTTGTCACATTTTGTAAATGAAGCACAGATGAAATCTGCATTTCATTTTTTAAACTCACTTAACTAGCACATTAAAATGAACTTTAGGCCCATGTTTGTGAAACTCATGTTTTAGCAGCTTTTCTGTAAAGATAATCTCACAGTTAACGCTTTGTATTAATGTGATTGTTATGAAGGACAATGTTAAACATTATAGAACATGTCACAATTAATAGTTTCAAAATTATTTCTTCAGTTCAGCTCTCTCAAAGTGAAATAGCTCGCAAATTCTAAAATGGGTCAATAGTACCAACAGATACTGTCAAGCCTATATATATTGATAGTGTTAATCTTGTTCTATTTACTGCTCACATCTGAATTGACTCGCCATCAGCCTCAGGGTTACTGTTGTATTTTCCACTTTGAGCAAACAGTTGAAAAATGAAAAAGAAAAACTCATTGAAAATGTTTTTAGAAAAGCATTGTGTGAGTTATACAAAGCAACTGACGACAATTTCATTGCTATTGTGCCCACACCCTCTATAAAGACTCATACACGCACCAAACTTTGTGCTTCTTAACCTCTGTATTGAATCCCTCTTGCTAGTAAAAATGACGAGGTTAAACATTAAGCGCTTCTAGTGAAAGGACACCTGTATTTGCTGGTCACATTATGCGTAAACTGAAAACGCTTTACAGCTGGCCAAATTAGCATAATTAAATTCACATCAATTAGAAAAGCTCAATCAGCCCATTCTAGCCTTCTCATGCAGATACTGGCATTTGTCTAAGGTGATAAATAACAAAGACTTTCAGAGTTGAAGACTTCATAGCTGAAAGGAAGAGTAATAGGATTTGTATATTGTCCTGATGTTTCACCTTAAAGCTAGTGGAAGTGATTAGCACTAAACATGCCATTGAACGAGGTACTGTTGCATTTTGCATTCCAATTACACTAGAACACAGGAGTCAGCATTGCAGATGTGCATTTTACAACATGCCACTGTTGCAATTACTCTTTTATCCACAAATAATGAGGGTAAACAAAGCCTGGCTTTGTGACTTTGGCCCTGCTTTGCACAGGGAAGCCCCGATGACCCTGCGATCGTAACAAGACTTCACTGTGTGATGCTTGCAAGTAAATTCCTCCAGATGAGAAGTGACATGGGGTTCAAGGGTTAATTTGTGTAACAGGCAAATTTGCATACAAATGAAAAATGATGAAATTTCTGTTCTCCTAAATTTTCAATGTCAGTGACATCAAACAGCAGACTGCACTCCCTTGCTGTTCATGGAATATTCATTACTTGTGAAACAGAAGCATCTTGTTAGGCTTTAATCTAAAACTTCAAATCACTAGCTTAATTTGTTAAACTTTATCACTTGTAACACTTGCCTTCCTGTTTTAGCTGTTCTTTGTCTTAACGTCATGTGTACTTTATGCTTCACTATATACAGCTAATAAATTAGACAAATGGAAGCCTCATTGCTAAGGAATCTTCATTCATTTCACAAAATCATCTATGTCTGTTCTCCACTACCAGAATTAAGGCCTCATTTTATTTTCCCAGGATCTGGAGCCACAGCTAGAAAAATAGTAACAATGTTAATAAAACTAAATTGTGGATGTCATATTGCTTTTATTGATTTAAATATATCTCAGAATGTTATTGGATGTTATAGAAACAAACAATTCCCCTTTGCCTGTCAATTTATATGAATGTGAAGATGTGGGTTCAAAGAAAAATGTATAGTAAACATACTCCTTTAGCAAGTTCTGAATTTACACTTTCAATTCATATAAGGCTAATCTGAACATATTTGTTACATTGGCATTCAGATGTAACAGTTGCTAACTTAAATTTGTTTGCTGAACTGGATGATTTTTCTAAAGTGTGTGCATTCATTGTTTAGAATCTTCAATGTGCTAGTCACATTTAGATATGGGCCTCATTAAGTTCACAGATCAATGTCCACAGTCAATGTATAGATATAGTGATACCCTATTAGTGTAGGGTATAGTATAGTCCCCAGCCCAATGTAGGGTATAATATAGTCCCAAGCCCAACCTCAGGATATTGATAGTGTGTTATTCAGCAATGATAAGGTAATGCTAAGTGGCAGTGGTTAGATTCTCTCCTGTCAGAGCTAGCCAATTTGTAGCACTAATATTAGTCATCACTTATCTGGCCTCATCTGATTCTATCCAGATCTTACAGCAATGCAGACGTTGGTTATTCCATTGTCTGAGGAGCTTCAGATTGTACTAAACATTGTGCAACCATCAGCAAACATCTTCACTTCTGATATAATGATGGAAGGATGGTTATTGTTGAAACAGAAAATGTTTAGTCCCAGGATATTGCTTCAGAAATTCCTAAGGGTGATGTCCCAGAGTGAAGATCATTGTGGTTTGTTGAAGGTCACCATGGTTGACGATGCCACTGTTGTAGGTTGGATCTCAAACAAGGATGAGGTAGAATACAGGACTGAGATTCAGTGCTTAGTGGCATGGTGTAAGACAACAATCTCTCCATCAATGTCTGCAAAACAAAGGAACTGGTCATTGACTTCAGGAAATAAAGTGGAAGGCATGTCCCTGTCTGATTCAGCGGTGCTGAGGTGGAGGTGTTTGAGACCGTCAACCTCCTGGGAGTGACAATCACCAACAATCTGTCCTGATTCACCATGTCAACACTAGAATCAAGAAAACAACAATGCCTCTACTTCTTCAGGAGGCTAAGGAAATTCAATATGCCCACATGGACTGTTTCCAGTTTTTATACATGCACCATGGAAACACGCGAGCATTTTATGTGAATTTTATTCCGAACAATGTTCAAAGCTTGCTTGCAAAGTAACAAAACTGAAACTATTGTTATCAAAGTATAAAGGTCCCAAAAAGCAGTGATAACACTTAAAGAAATATTGTTAAACAGACAAAAGTAAAGCCAACTTAACAAAAATATCTCTGAACATTATATGACATCCCTGATTTGGATGTACCACAGTGTGGTATGAACTACTATTCCCAAAAACTACAAGAAACTATAAAGTGTCATGAACACAGCCTAGTTCATCACGCAAACCAGCCTCCCATCCATTGACTCCATCTACACTTCCCGCTGCCTCGGGAAAGCAAGCCAACATAATCAATGATCCCTCCCATCCCAGTTATACTCTCTTCCACCCCCTTCCATCAGGCAGAAGGGATAAAAGTTTGAATAGATGAACAAACAGATTCAAGAACAGCCTTATGAATCGACCTCTCACGTTAATTCTGACCTTTCTCTCTGCACCTTCTCTACAGGTATAACACTGTATTCTGTACTCTGTTCTGCTACCCTGATGCATTAAGTATGGTATGATCTATCTGTATAGCACACAAAACAACACTTTTCACTGTGTCTTGGTATATGCAACAACAATAAATTAAACTGATAAATCAAGCTCATCATCTTCCTTTGTGTTTGGTGTATCTAATGTGGATAAATCTCTCAAAATTCCCATTGGCATATATTTGCTCAGGCTGCTTGATGTCACATGTTGTCAAATACTGCATAAAGCAATAGGGCAATAAATGGCCAGGTTGGGTCTGTCCTGCTGGTTATGGGCAAGTCATAACAAACCAATTCTCCAGTTGACGGAAAGATACTAGTGTTGTGGTTGCACAGCTTAATTTGGGGTATGAATAATCCTGAAGGATAATTCTTCAGCTCCATAGCCACAATATTGAAAGGGCCTATGGCTTTTACTGTTTTCAGGGCATTCAACGTTTTCATATTGTATGGAGAAAAATGAATTGACGGAGGACTGGTTCAAGGCTGATGGGAACCTTAGGAAGAAGCTGAAATGGAGGATTCACGCAGCACTTCTGCTGAAGATGTTTCTCAATGGTTTTTACACTGGCAACCTGAATTTTACCATCACTATATGTTCATGGATCCTCCTCCCCATACTCATTAGTTAATCATCCACTAACATTCACAACTGCATGTAGCAGGGTAGCAGAACATTCACCTGAACTAATGGCTGTGAAATTCTTCGTTCAGTCCATGTCTATCACAGAATACATGTGTGCAGTTTGGAGTATCACAATGCCACCGAAACATGGGTGAAGAGAGTGTACAGGGTTAAAGACAGTCTTGTTTTCTCCTGGGTTGCTGTGTAACAGGGGTTCCTGTGAGATACTTGTCAATTCCAGGAAGCTCCCAAACAATCCGGGAAGACAAGCAACTGAAAGTGCCATTTATACTCATATGCTGAATGTCATCAATCAATATATATCTTGAATGTCGAGCATGACCAGTAGCACATTTCCCTTCGTATACAGGTTCCTAACATAATGATATGCTGAGGGAAACTCCTAGCATTTCTACCCATCATCTTTCATATGTGAATGCCACTAAGTTCCCAGACTAGAAAAGGAATATCAGTTTTCTTGAGATAAACATTGAATGAGGATTTGACTTTGTTAGTGATTACACCTGTCTAATCTGATCTGAATCAGATTGATGCACAGATGGCTTTAGACTGGCATCAGGCACTGAAATTTTGTAATCCCAGCTTTTGATGGAAGAAGATCAGACAGTGCCATTCAGGTTGAGAGCTACACAGTGTTCATCTGTATATTAACAACAGATTTTTTTTAACTGCAGTGTTAGCCAAATATGAGACATTGTTATATAATGTTCAGAGATGTTTTTGTTAATTTGGCTTTACTTTTGTCTGTTTAATAATATTTCTTTAAGTGTTATCTTGCTTTTGGAGACTTTTGTACTTTGACAGTAATAGTTTCAGTTTTGTTACTTTGCAAGCAAGGGTTGAACATTGTTCAGAATAAAATTCACATAAAATGCTCCAGTGTTACCAGTTATTCTGTCTATTTCTGCTGTTTGAGATTAGCAAGGCCTCTGTCCACGATACTGTGAAATCAGCTGGTGGCAGGGGGAGAAAGCCTAAATTGCAATCCAGTGATTAATCCTTCCTAATATTCTTGTCTTGTTTCTGTCAGATAGGTCTTACTCCTTCTTGGTACTCTGACTAAGTACCCAACTCGAGAGTTGTAATCTGCTGTCGGGAAGAGATCTTTGAGTGTAACTATTCAACTAAGGGATTTCCAAAATTAAGTTTCAAATTTCCCAAAATTGTGCATTGCTGAATAACTCATTGTGCATTGGGGTTCCAATCTTATCGCCAAGAAAGGTTCACCTTAGATTACATTTAAATCAGAAATCCTGAGCATCGGGTACAACGACAGGCATTTCAGATACTAATCCATGGTTTTCCATCTCTGTAATATGAATGCACAGCATGATTTCATACTCTATTGTGGAATGCAGAACATGAAAATGGAGAAATTGTTCTGCTCTGAAGCACTGAGGAAACCAGAAAAATTAATCCCTGTTGTCACAGATTCTGGTAATAAGACAGGTGATTGAGTGATTAAGTAATTCAGCTGGCATCTTCATTAGTGTACCCAAATCTTGCAATCAGTTTTATTAAAGAAAGCACGATGCATGCAAAAATCCTGATTTACATAAGTTTATATTGCATAATGTGGAAGAATATTATTTTTAATAGGTTAAACTGCAGGATACTGTACAATGTGCTTAAGTTAGAATTTCTCTCATCAGCTATAGATATGTTGTAAATCTGCAGTAATAAAGTCCTATGTTTTTTTTAAAATTCCCTTCTGTGATTGTCGCGCTTCACTATTCTTGGCATTTTTTTACCACAGAAACTTGCAAGGGAATTAAAATAAAACAGTGCCTCATGAAGTCTAGCACAATAAAATATCACCATAGTTTCTGTCATGATCTGCTTTATCATGTTTGCTGACAGCTCAGAAATGTCTGTATCCATCAGTAGCAAAATTGCAGCTCACACTGGAAAGAAAAAGTCAAAATAGAAACAAAGCTGCTGCTGAGATGAAACTTCTCTTTGACTTCATTGCGTCACATAGCTTGCAGAAGTAGCGCATAGCTGATAATGGTAAAATTCAATGACTTAAGATATAAGATAAAATGTAGCTTATAAATATAGTTGTTTCAAAGCAATGGTTCAGTTTGGTATGGGCTGGGGGCTTGTTGGTCAGGGAGCTTGCACAACCTGAATCTTCCCTCTCACAAAATAATTTTCTCTTTGTACTTTTTCCTAGATTTTTGACTTAGCCATCTCTAGAAATTAATGTAATAAACATAATTTTATATATCTATTTCATGGCTAAATTAGTGTGCCTGATCATTATACATTATTGCAAAAGAGCAATAAATGTCAGCCATTAGTTTGCACAGAGCTTCCCAACCTGAGAGTTAGGACACAAGTAGAGTTTTGAGCTGAAATCCTGAGGTTGCAAGCACCAAATGGGCATTGGCTGACCACTGACACAATCATCCACCATCACCCCCGCGCTCTGTCACTCTCCACAGGGTCGAAACAGTTCTCCAGCCGGAAAACAGGCTCACAGTGAAAAGATGTTTGGAAAGCACTGGTTTAGTTTGATATCACTGTTGTCTGTAATTCAGAAAGTTGTGGGTTTTACAGCCAGTTCAGGACTTGAGTGCAAAAAGGTCAAGACTTGTCATTGCATCGCAGGACTGAAGAAGCATGCAATGTCAGTGATGCTGTCTTTCAGGTGATACAAAGCCTGTCTGCTCTCCCAGGTGGAGAGGGTCTCATTCCACTATTTTGAAGAGGAGCAAAGGGAGTTATCCCCAATGTCTTGGCCAAAATTTATCACTAAATCAGCATAAAAGAAAGAACCACCCCGTCGTCATCATCTTGCTCCCTGTGGGAGCTTCCTGTATATAAATTGGCTACCATATCACCAACATTACAATGGCAACTACACCATAAAAGTACTTGATTAGCTGTAAAGTGCTTTGGGATGTCCTTAGATTGTGACAGGTACTATATAAATGAAAATAATTCTTTTAAGGCTGCAATTAGTTTATATAACCAGTAATTAAATACTGCAATTGTAACAAATAAAACAAGTTTGGCAGATTGGCTCACAAATCTCAGAACATTTGATATGGTTTATTAGTTGGTAGATGATTTTGAGATTTTTACATTTGTAGTTCATATTTGAATGTGGGGATATTTGTTTTTATCTATGTTAGTTTATGAAGATCTAACACCTTTTAATGTAGAGGAGGCAAGATATATTTTTGACAACATGGCAAGCATTGTTTGCTGCACTTCTTCATGTCTACAATGTTTTAATTTTGATATCTTGAAGGGGTGGGCAACTAAAGTAGTTTTACTATAGTTCAGTAATCTTGTTCATACGGACTCTACCAGAATGAAACGCCATGAGATACTGAAATACAGAAAGTTACATTTCTGGTTTTGTATGGACATGATTAAGTGATTCTCATTAAATCACAGATTTTATTTTTAAAATAACAACTCCCTGAAATGTAAATCAGTTTAAGAAATATAATAAATAGAGTGAGATGCTATATAATTTCTCCTTTTGATTTAAAGATTTCAATGTGTTATACATCATTTCAATCCAAGGAAATTGACATTTTCCCAGGGCTGTCAGTCATCTCTCCTTTGGTTTGACTCCTGGTAGCTACCTAAGAATACACTGGGACTGATTTCCTCTCTGTTTCCTTCTGTAAAGTGTTTATGTTCTTTGCCTCTTCCTTAAAGCCTCAGCATAATGTATGTAACTGTCTGAGGATGGAGTGATGCGTGAGTGGGGATGAAGGGCAGAAAAATTGTCACGATAGTGTACTGCTGTTCAAATTAACAGTGCCAAGTTGAAGTGCCATTCTTCACTGCTATTCCATTCAACTGTTTTGCTTTGTGAAAATCCAAAAACCCATTTGCGCTGTTTGCCTTCGTCAGTGTACTCCTTGAAGTGAAATACTTGGAATTCAGTGCTTGTGCATGAGTACAAGGGGAAAATAAAAAATAACCTGCTCTGCTGCTTTATGATTTTCATTTTATCTCTCGTAAGAATAGAAGTTGTTATTGAGGATTCTGTGTCTGAAACATTTACCTTTTCTCAATCCGCTCCTGTCTGACCTATTGGTCATTCTCAGTATTCAGAATTCGTGGTAACTGGTTTCTCAAGGAAAGAGGAAATATTGATAGTTAAACTCTCCTTTTTAAAACACCACCTTTTTGAAACACCAAACTCTGCAAATACTTTGTTAAAGCACAACAGTTTCTGTTGGAGGAGGAGGCACACTCCCATAAGGCACTGTGCCATTGAACAGGTCTCATCTCTGAGTTAAACAGATTTCAATGCAAGCCTTCAACTCGGAGAACACATTTTGATGTACAAATCTAAATAGCTTCTCAGTTACGATGGCTTCTGAAATGACTTTCTGCAACTAGTGTGCACAGATAAACTGATTCATATCTATTTGAACCAGATTTGAACTCCAAAGCATTATATTCCAAATGAATTGTGTGATTTGCACACTTTAAAATTCCATGGTTCTGAACATTTTAGGCAATGTTTTAAACTCTTAGCTTTCTTTTTTTCTAGGATTGCTTGCTACATTGCCTTTGTTTGGAACGTTCTTCTTTTTCTCCCTCTTATTTTGTTTTAAGAGGCTTTCTATACTAATTGAAATAAATCCCCAATCAGTTTGACCTTTTAGAGGTAACTATAGAGCTATTGCTTTATTCCTAATGCACTTTATTGAGGTCCTTTATGTTTTGTGTAGTTCTACCACCTAAAACGCAATTAATTGACTTCTGCCAGCTGTCAGTTACCATTTATTATCAATTAGTTCATCAAATTGATTAGCTGGCTTGGCCAAAATACGTAAAATGCACTTCTTTTCATTATAACTTTATTTACATGGGAGGAAGAACCATGATTAATTGATGTGATGGTAAAAAAAAAAGCTTATGTGAACATTTAAAAATAAGGTTTTCTAAGTAGGCATACTGTGCTCTTACAGTGATTGGGATGGTGCAGGATATGTTGAAAGGCCTCCCCCTGTTGATGTGTGCGATATCTTTAGATACTGCACATCTGGCTTAACATGTTCAATTTAGGTCCTGAGACCTTAATGATCACTTACTTTATCTTGATGAGGTTTACTGTTAGTTAAGGATTAATTTCTGTTTAGATACATTTTGCATTAATTCTCTTGATGCTGTTAATATTACTTGCAGTTTTAATGTTACTGATCATGTGTACTAAATATGTTTACTGTACACAAAGTAAATATGCAACATACTTGGGTTGATTGCCATTTAATCTTATGCCATATTCTTTGAAGCATGCTCAAACAAATACAACCATAACCAGGGATGGTTTAAAAGTTATATTTATGTAAATGCTGTGCGGTACTAATCTCTTTAGTACAATTTATTGCCTATCCCAATCTGTTGAGTGTTTTCAAATATGTTTTCCATGCTGTTAAATTTCTTATAGCACAAATCCTATGTGACACTAATTTTGTTTCCATGTTTTACTTTATTGTCTTCCACTGGATGTTTCCCACCATCCACTCCTTGTCCCTGTCGTTGTTGGGAACCCAGGGGAAAAAGCTAGTAGCGTCAATGGATGAGACAAGTGAAATAGATGGCCCTGAAAATGTGGAAGTTTAACATCTTCAGCATTTGGCATTCAAGCAATTAATTTTATTGGTCCCGGTGAACTGAACATAGACATACAAGTGGAGGAAGAACAGTTTCGCAAAGAGTTAAGAGACGTCAACACACCTTTGCTCTATTTCCACTACTCCACAGGTTGCAATATGAAATAAAAATACTTTTTTTCTAGTTTCCAAGGAGACCAGTTCAATGTCTCAGTTGATTTTATGGCTGATTTGCAATGCAGTGTGATACCAGAAGTTTCAATTCCCACACTGGCTGAGGTTACCGTGACAGACTCTCCTTCACAACCTTTCCCCTTGCCTGAGGTGTGGTGACCGTTAGGTTAAATGACCACCAGTTGTCTCTCTCTCTCGAATTAAAGAGCAGCCTTATGATCTGGTAGGTGACTTTACATTTAGGTTCATATTAGTTTTTGAACAAAAGATCTATCAACAAGGTTCATTAATAATTTGTTTTCAAAACAAAGTTTATTCAATATTTGGTTAACATGCACAGTTAATAATATAGAAGTGTAAACTCTTATCCCTATATCTCGAAGATTGAAGCATGCAGAGATTGTGTGCAGCTGTACAAAACCCTGGTTAGACCCCACTTGGAATACTGTGAGCAAACCTGGCTTCTAATCCTCCAAACCTTAGGAAAGATACATCGGCCTTGGAGGGTATACAACATAGGTTTACAAGAATGATATCTGGGACTTCAGGGGATACATTATGAGGAGACATTATGTAAATTAGGCTTGTTTTCTTTGGAATTTGAAAGTTAAAGAGTGACTGATTGACGTCTTTGAGATATTAACAGGAAACGACAGGATAGATAAAGATAAACTATTTCCACTCATTGGGAATTCTAGAACTAGGGAGTATAGTTTGAGAATTAGGGCCAGAATGCTCAGGAGAGATCTTAAGAAGCACTTCTATACACAAAGCAACTCTCTTCCTCAAAGGGCAGTTGATGTGAGAACAGTTGTTCGTTTTAAATCTGAGATTTTTATTTGCTGTGTAGGGGTATAAAGGGGTATGGGTCAAAGGCAGATAAATACCGTTAGACCACGGATCAGCCATGATCTCATTTAATGACAGAACAGGCTCAAGGGACTGAATGGCCTACTCCTGTTTCTACCTTTATAAATGTGCTGTATTCTTAAAACACATACACAGAATCACACCCTCTTAAAGAAAAGAGTGTAAAAAAATCATATTTCTTTGGAATATTCTTGAGGGATCAAAGATAAAGTTCAGAATGTTCCTGAGAATGATGCTATCATGTTCTTGCATCTGTGTCAAGTCACTAATTGCATATTCAATGTTAGTTCGGCACACAGATGATATTGAGTTTCTTTTTATTCATTCACAGGATGTGACCATGCCAGAGCACAGTTGAGAGTCAACCATATTGCCAAGGGTCTGGAGTCACATATAGGTCAGACTGGGTAACGATGGCAAGTTTCTTCTCTGAAGGACATTAGTAAACCAGTTTTTTTTTTCCCTATGACAATCAGCAATGGTTTCATGCTCTTCATTAGACTCTTAATTCCAGGTTTTTAAATGTCATTCTAGAGTGCTATTCTAGACACTTATGTGTACATACACGTGAGTGTATAGTTCATAAATCACATGGAATAAAATAACAATTATCCACACAAAGTGTGAATTATGCCATAAAGCTTCATGTTTGCTTTGTAAAAGAGTTTTATTGCAGTGTTTGATTCTACATGAAGTAATTAGCTAGATTTACTGTCTGATCAGGTTGCAGAAAATCTGGAAAGGATGTTTCAGAACTGCCACCATGTATGAAAGCTTCAACACTGAATAACACAAGATTGTAATGAGAGTAAAAATATAGTTAAGGATGGTTTTAATTACTTTCTAAACCACATGCTAACCTGCAATCCTTGATGCCCTTGATTCTAGTAATACATTTACTGTAACTCATCCTGATTTATTTTCCCTCGTGCTCCCACCTTCATTCCCTTAAGTTCATGGGATACAGATTTAAATCTTTATGGTGCACCCATGGCACTTCACAGAAGCATTATAAAACAAAATATGATATAAATCTACCTAATGAGAAAGTGAGGACTGCAGATGTCGAAAGTGGAGAGTCAGAGCTGGAAAAAGCACAGCAGATCAGGCATCATCCGAGGAGCAGAAGAGTGGGCATTTCGGGCATATTCATCATTCCTAATGAAGGGCTTATCCCCGAAATGTCGACTCTCCTGCTCCTCGGATCCTGCTGTGCTTTTCCAGTGCCACACTTTTTGACAACAAATATTCCGAAGGAAATGTTAGTTCAGATGACTGAAAGCTTGGTCAAAGAGGTAATGTTTAAGGAAGTGAAGAGAAAAGAAAAACAAAGAAATGAAGAGAAGAAAGAAGAGGCAGAAAAGTGAAGAGGTGTAATGAAGACATTTCAGAGTTTAAGACTTGGGTATCTGAAAACGCAATCTCCAGTGCTGTAATAATTTAAACCAGGGATGTCAAAGAAGCCAGAATTGGAGAAGTGTATGTATCCCGAAAGAGTTAGCTGCTGGAGGAGAGGATAGGATTTGGACAGATTTGAAAACAAGGATAAGAATATTAAAAATAAGACATTTTGAAACTAAATCAATTTTAAGACAGCAAGCATAAGGTGATAAGTGAACAGGATTTGCTGTGAGCTAAGATATGGGCATGAGTTTTGGATGACACATGGTTTGACACAGTGTGGGAAACCAGCCAAACTATTGGAGTTGTCAAGTATTAGGGGAACAAAGATTAGTATGAGGATTTCAGCCAAGACAGAATTTATATCAAATGACTTACATGGCGAAAGACCGCAGAAAGCTACATCATAGGTGGATTTGGGAGTTCTTGTCCATAAAACACAACAAAGCCAGCATACGAGACAGCAGGTAAAAGGGAAGGCAAATGAAATGTTGGCCTTAATTTCAAAGGGAATCAAGTTTTAATGCTACGATATTATTGGTAAGACAGATGAGCTAAAGGTTGACATGTGGACTTGTGATGTCATCGCAGAAATGTGATTGATGGACGGGCCAGAAGAGCAACTCAACATTCTGGGGTAAAGGATCTCCAAACAAGAGTGTGGTGCTGGAAAAGACAATAGGTCAGGCAGTATCCGAGAAGCAAGTGAATCAACATTTTGGGCATAAGCCCTTCACCAAGAACGGGCTTATGCCCGAATCATCGATACTTCTCCTCGGATGCTGCCTGACCTACTGTGCTTTTCCAGCACCACACTCTTGACACTGATCTCCAGCATCTGCAGTTCTCACTTTCTCCAAGTGTAGGATCTCCAGGCAAGACATGAGAGAGTGTAAAAGTGGAGGTGGTGACACATTATTAATTAAACAATCAGTTACTGTTGGACAGAAGGACAAAATCATGGAAGAGTCTTCAAATGAGGCTTTGTGGATAGAGCTTAGGAATAAAAAGGGGACAGTCACAGTGCTAGGAGGGTGTTATATTTCCCCAAGTGGTTGGCAGGCAATGAAGGAGCAGATATATGGACAGTTCACTAAGGTGTATAAAAATGCTTATAGGGCAGTAAAATGAGGGGATTTTAAATTCTCCAACATTAATTGAGTAAAGTCTTTCGATGGGGCAGATTTCTTGAAAATGTGTTCAGGAGGGGCTTTTAATTCAACAAGAAGAAGCTTCAACAAGAAACATTCCAGTGCCGCATCTAATTCTGGGGAATCAAGCTGGACAGATATTTGAGGTGACAGTGGGAGAGCATTCTGCTGATAGAGACCATAACACTGTACATTTAGAGAATGGTTTTGAAAAACGTATCAACCATGATTAAATGGCGGAGCAGACACGATGAGCCAAATGGCCTAGTTCTGCTCCTTATGGTCTTACGTTTTAAGTTTGTTATAGAAAAGGAAAAAGATGGTTTGCAAATAAAAGGTTTTGGTCTGGGGAATGTCAGATTTTATTAAAATAAAGCAATATCTGGCCAAAGTGGACTGGGAACAGATACTTCTGGGTAATTCTATAGCAGAAGAGTGGGAGGAGGTGTTCCAAATGGAATTGGTGGGAATGCAGGCCCAATTTTTTGTGTGAAATACAGCAGCAACAAGCCCAGAGAACCCTGGATGTTAAGGAATATTCAGGATTGAATAGAAAGGGGAGAAAAAAAAGGTACAAATCAACAGAGCCCTTGTGGTGTAGAGAAAGTGCAGGGGGTAATTTAAAACAGTTAAGAGAATAAAGAAGGGGCATGAAAAAAAACTCTGGTTGGTAAGATTAGAGAGAATCCCAAGATACTTTCTAAGTATATCAAGGGGAGTTAAGTAATTAGGAAAAGAGTGGAGACCATTAAAGACCTAAGGGGAAATCTGTACGTAGAGCCAGAGCATATTGATAGGGTGTTAAATGAGTGTTTCATCTCTGTCAAGTTTGGAGAAGGAGGGCGTTGATACAGAATTTTGGAAGAGAGACTGTGAGTTTCTTGAGCAGGCTGACATAGAGAATGAGGAGGTATTGGAGAGCTTAACAGTGTACAAATCCCCAGGTCCTGATGAGTTGTATCCCAGGCTACTGTGAGTGACATGAAAGAAAATTATATGTGCTCTGACCCAAATTTTTAATTCTTCTCAGGCTCCAAGGTACAAGAGGGCTGGAGGATAGCTAATGTGGTTCCCCTTTTCCAGGAGGTAGTAGGTATAAACCGAGGAATTTCAGATCAGTGATTCTCATATTAATGGTAGAGAAACTATCGGAAAAAATTCTGAAACTGAGAACAAACCTCCATTTGGAGAGGAAGATTTGATCAGGGACAGTCAGTATGGCTTTGTTAGAGGAGTGTCACACTTAACAAATTTGATTGAATTTTTCAAGGAGATGACCAGGTGTGTAGATAAGGGTGGTAGTGTATTTGGATTTCGACAAAGCCTTTGGAAAGGTTTCCCCACATGGGAGCCTGATAAAGGAGGTAAAGGCACATGGGATCCCATAACTTGGCAAGTTGGATCCAAAGTTGGCTGTGTGGTAGGAGACAGAGGTGGTGTAGGAAGGCTGTTGTGTGACTGGAATCCGGTGTTCAGTGATATACCACAGGGATCAGTGCTGGGCCCCTTATTGTTTGTGATATACATAAATGGTACAGAAGAAAATATGGGGGAAGATGGTAGGTAAATTAATGAATTACATGAAGATTGGCCAGATGGTTGACAGTGAGGAAAAAGGTCTTAGGTTTCTGGATATAGATGGATTGGCCAGATGGGCAGATAAAATTTAATCCTGATAAGTGTGATATGCACTGATATGCACTTTGGAAAGGAATAACAAGCCAAGGGATGACTCAATGAATGGCAGGACACTAGCAAGCTCAAAGAAAACAAAGGCATCTTAGGATATTTGTCCCCAGATCCCTGAACGTTGCAGGACAGGTTAATAGGAGAGTTAAGAAGGCACTAGGACACTTCCCTTTGTAAGTGGTTACACAGATTATAAGAGCAGTGAGGCTATGTTGGTGTTATTCAGGACTTTGTTTAGAGCACAGCTGGAGTACTGTGTACAGTTCTGGTCACCACACTATAGGAAGGATGTAAATGCATTTGGGTGTAAAGGGGAAGATGCACGGAGATTCACCAAGATGTTCATTTGTTCATTGACAGCTGAAAATCCATTCTAAATTCACTTGTTCTTGTTTTACATAACATGTCAGATAGTTAGATTAATGTTCTTGGATGAAATTTCAGATACCAATTGTTTTTATTGACAGGAATTAAACATAATCAAATGTGTATGTAAACAGAAATGATATCAACTTGTTGACTGTTGACTGGAAATACAAGCAAAATTTGCCTTTACATACTACCTTCATTGTAGAAAATATCTCAAGGCAATTCACTAAAGCACAACCAGGCAAAAATGAATAGCTAAAAGGTGATGTTCAAGGGTGACTTAGAGTTTTGTGAAAAGTCTGGCCTTGAGAGCAATCAAATGCCAGGGGAGATGCTCTGGTAAGAATTAATAAGTAAAAGTGGAGCCATGCAACGAAATCCTATTAAGCTACACAATGCAAATGAAACTTTGGAAGAGAATGGTGGATTTGAGGAAATCACAGTCAAAGTCAAAGAGCATGTCACTTGTTACTTTGAATAAAGTTGCTGCTCTGCTGTGGCTGAAGCAGAACCTGCCGAGAGATTCAAACATAAAGTCATGGGAAAGCTGGACATGGATTAGGGAGGTGCAAATACATTCAGGACTCTGGACTGGAAGTAGAGGTCGGAGTACAGAATCTTGCATTGGGAGGAAACTAAGTTCAGAGTGAGGTTTTTGCAGAGGGGTCATGACACCGGTTCATAAAAAGTAGAAGTACGTTGGGTGGCGAGAGGCACAAGGAAGGTGTCAAAAGTGGACTTATTGGTGATCAAGGCAATGAAAGCAGAACAGAGATAATGGACAAGAGTATGTAGGTGAGCTTATATGGATGGTGGATAGGAAGGCAGGAACAAGTGTCAGATAAGTTAAGGTAGTGATTGAAATAATGAAGGATTAGGAGTACCTCAGTGCAGGCATTGACAGACGAGAAGAGGAAGGATGTCTCGGGCACAATCTTGGAGCAGCGTTTGGGGGGATTGCAGAGAATGACGATTTTAAATGAAGTAAGTAGACGATGAGGTTCTGGAAGAAATAGCAGAAGAAATATTGAGGTGAGATTTAATGACAAGCTCACCACTACCACAAAAGTGATTTGAACAGGCAAATGTTACCAAGCACAACCAAGCTGAGGGGCTCCAGTATGAGACAAGATGTTACTCCTCCACATTGTGCCTCGTTCCTTTCAAAGATCTGATGTTACTGCATTCACTCACAATAAGGATATGGTGAAACTGGCCTTATTTATGAGTGAAAGCACTCTTTAGGGAAATGCAGTGATGGATGATTTTCACTCTTTATAAGGCAGAGCTCAGGAAGCAGTGACATGAATGGATTAAAAGGGAGCATCGTGAGATCACATCTCCTCAAACCAGCCCGTGAGCGTGATAGTCAGTAAGACAGGACAATGTGTGTTTACAGCTGATAAGGAGTCAGAGGATTGGAACCTCAATTTGCCTTATGGATCATCCCAAGACTAGCATTGCGGGTAACAGAGGGCTTGTTCGAGGTCAAGCTCTGAGATGCCAGCAGGAGAGCAGAAAGGTAGATGAGTAGGGATATATTAAGGTAAGAATTTAGAGAGGCAAATTATCCAATGTGGGAGAAATAAAAGAGGTCCAATTGTCAGATAGGAAGGAAAGGAAACAGGGGACAAAATCCAACAGAGACAAAGAACACACAAAATGAAGATTGAAGATGAATAGACACGGAGATTTGAAAATGAGTTGCCAAATGGTTCAGGTTGGGGTTGTCTTTGCACAACGAATATACAAATGAATACAATAGGAATACAGATTGGATTGATATGGCAGAGGAACAGCTCACAAAAGACAACAATAAGCAGTAAAAATAAGAGTCAGGGTCTTAATGGGATAAAATGATCTTGTAATGAGTCAGGTTGGAGCATAGATGAACAAGAGTTTAAATTTGGAGGCGATTTTGGAGAGGGAGTGAGTCTATGAGGTGACAGATAGTTGCCAGTGGATACAATGTTGGAGAGGAAATCATTTGCTATATTATGTTACATGAACTCTGACCTATTAACTGTCACTCAGTCCAGGTCCCATGTGTTATGTTAGTTTAACAAGATTAACTCACAAAGCGCTATTGCCTGACCTGAAATGACATTCCTACACCACCTTGCTAAAGTTCCTCCAAAACGTATGCCCTTTTATTTGGACAAGCTTGCGTAAAAACTCCTAACTATTTATGAGGTTTCAACTGCTTTGGATTTCTTTGTATTATGTAAACTGAATATCTAACATCATTTTGTCTGTAATCATCAGGTAAATGTTTATTACTCAACACTGAACAAATCGTGATTAGTTAAAGTAATGTTTTAGAGAGTTAAACAGTAAACAACCAACCTCACACATTATATGTCATTGTGATAAATGGTTCCTTTGCAACACCTGAGAGGAAACCATTTTTTCATTTTATTTACATAGCCAGGAGCATGGCGAGGACAGCCATTTGGGAGCTATGTACTTCCATATCATTTATTCAGCAAGATGCCCTGAACTGACAACTTGGAGTACCAAATCCCCACACTCACAGATTTAAGGGGCTGGCAAGATATCTTTCACTCTCATGCTCCTGCCTCTCTGTCCTATGTTAGCCTCTGAGGATGTTCCACGCTATAGCAGACAATGACAGAAGGTTCCAGAGTAAACTGGATGCAAAAGTGAGCCTACATCCAGACAGAAGGATGATCAGATAATATCTTTACCATTTTTCAATAAGCAATGAGTTTAGGAAATCAGATGTTCATGTATGGCATGCTGCAAAATGTTCACTGACATAGATATATGAAATAAACCACATCTCAAGTGGCACCTCATTCCTGTAGAACATATCTCAATTGACCTTCTAATGAGAGAAGAATGACACATGCTACTTTAGGCAGCTGAAACATGGGGCAATTTTCTTTGCTGCAATTTTCATCATTTATTTGCACATCAAGCATTTGAAGGTACAGTGAGAAATATGATGTCCGATAGGCCAATGTGAAATGATGAGCTAAATATCGGGCTTCGATCTCTAGGTAATAATTTGACAGAATAATTAGCCACTCATTGTGGAACCCACCCAATTATTATTCCATTGTTCGCGGGGTGTCTTCTGCAAAAGTTAAACAATCTGTTCAACCACCTTGCCACGCAAGTCACGCAGACAAAATTTCACCCTAATATCTCTGGTAAAACCTAGAACAGGTAGCAGTGAGTTTAACTATGATTTATTTTCTGTCTCTTGAGCAGAGGCCAAACAGGTTCCATTTTGTACATTGTATGAGCTAAGATCTATTCCACCTACACTCCATATATCATTCCACCTATGCAATGTGCAAACTGGTAGAGGAAATATGCCAAATAAAAACTGCCTTCCCAGATAATGCCGTGGAAGTTACAATATGAGGAAAGGGAAATAAGCTCTGTCAACTAAAATGGTAACAATACCAGGCAAAGAGTCTAACAAGCATGGATACAGTCATTCAGCAGGTCACTAAGGTATTAACACTGATAGTAATTGGAAAGATTAACAGAAGAAAATGTATGATTTTGAAGGAAATTATTAAGATAAACAAGAAGGTGCAATGTTGATTACACTGCTATGTGACTGACTGTCAATCGTTTTGCATTACAATCTTGAGTATGAATGCAAATATCTTACATTAGTACAAATATCTATTCAAGGAGGTTGCAGGTGCCAGCTGCCTTTGAATTGATTTGCAGATTATTGTCAACTTGTACTTAGCTAGTAGCCTGCTGTAAATGGATCATAAAAGCGAGGTAATGAGGATATTTTATAACTATTATGATAGGCTATAAAAGGCAATCACTCTTAAGAGCGATTGAGAAACATTATTTGTACATAGGTGGAAATAAATACTTTTCTATCTTTATTTCAATATATTCCACATATCGTTATTACAGACCAAGCAAGATAAACAGTATTGTGCAGCCTTCACGATATTGCAAAATTATGCTTTCCTCTGGTAAAACACAAAGTCTTCACCAGACATGACACATGATCATTGCCTGGCAGGATAGGTGTTGGTCAATAGTAAGTAGAACTGTTTATCTGTACAAGGATGCCATTATGTATAATGGTCTGTGAAATAATATGGAGTTGGGGTTCCAGTGGGGTACTGAGCTGTGGAGCCACACCCAACAGTTTGTATAATAACTGCAATTTTCACTTTGGTAAAAGTAAGAAATATGCACTGAAGAAGAAATAAATGAATTTTCAGTGCAGACAGGTTAATAGAAAACGCAATTCACTATGATGAAGTGTACGGCTGGTTCACTTTATTAAGAAAATTAGGGAGGTTAAATCTCTTGGAAGGTAACAACTCAAATAGAGTGGAGGAACAAATGGATCTGGCATATGTTCAGGTAATAAAGAGTACAAACATAATGCTGGGCTTACTTTCTAAAAGAACAGAATACAAAAGCAACCGATAACAGGGAGATAAGTGCTCACCTTTTCTGAAAGAAGCATCATTGAAATACTGTAACAGCAAAGGAACAAAACCTTGAAAGGAAAATTAATTAATCAAATTCAAATGACCTTCCTGGGGTTGATAACATGCTCCAATGACCCCACAATCCCCAGGGAAGTGGAAGGCCTGAGCTCTCAGGGTTACTCAGGCACGAGCATAGTTGTGGAAGAAAGGAAGGCAGCCAGGACAAATCGACTATGTACTCCCTGGACCTTGAAACAGTCGCCAAGGCTAGTCTCAGCAGCAATGCCATGAGGATGCTATAAACGTAGTCAGGTTCACTAAGCTATACAAAGATACTGAATCAGGAAGGAAAAATAAAATCAAATGAAATCTCCAAGACGGATTACAGAACTGAGAGGATGCAATAATTAGGGAATACTGAGCAGTTTCAGGCAATTTTCCCTGGAAAAGAGAAGACCAAATGGAAAACTTTAAACTTAAGTCAGGATTTAATGGAGGTGGATGTAGGGAATTTATTTTCTCTTAACTACAAGTGCAGAAAAAAAAGATTATCATAAATATAAAGTAACAACTCCAGAAGTACATGTGGACTTTTGAACTCTCTGTCTCTCTTTCCCCTTCCCTTCTTCCTTTCCATATTGTTTCTCTAGGACAACGAGAGATCCAATGCCTTTGGGAAATAATCATTAACTGAAAATTCAAGAAATGTACAGATTCTGCTATTGCTGCAGTATGAAACAATGAATAATCAAATCTCAGGTTAAAATCTAACACCGACAGAAAACCTCTAACGGCTTCTATACTGCGTAGTTTTATCTATTTGCCTATGCCAGTCACTTTCCCTGTTAAAGTATTAGTGTATACTTTCATTATATTTTTCCTAGGGTCAGTCAGTAAGAAAATTCCTTTCTTTCACTCATGAGAGCCTTTTTAATTGGCTCCTTTATTTTCTAATGAACACCACCATCTTCAAGTTCCCCACCAAGCCACTCACCATCCCAACTTGGAAATATATCCCTCTTCCTTCACTGTTGCTGGGTGAAAAACCTGGACCATCCTCCCTCAAGACACAGTGGGTCAACCCACAGCAGGTGGACTGTAATGGTCCAAGAAGACAGTTCACTACCACCTTCTCAAGGGCAACTGGGGATGGGCAATGAATGTTGGCAGTCAGCGATGCCCACATCCCACAAATGAATATATTTTTTAAAAATGAAAGTATATTTCAATTAAAGTGTGACAGTGCATGTTAAAAGGAAATAATAATACTTGTTGCAGCAGTAGTGAGATTCTGGCATGCACTGCCTTATAGAGTGGTTGAAGCAGATAGTTTTGATGCATTTCTCCAGTGACATAGAACAGCGCAGAACAGGTCCTTAGGCCCACAATGATGTGCCGAGACTTAATCCTAATGTAAAATATAGTAACTTAACCTACATACCCCTCAACTCACTGCCATCATGTGCATGTCTAGCAGTCGCTTAAATGTTCCCAATGACTTCGCTTCCACCACCTCAGCTGGCAACGCATTCCATGCTTTCACCGTCTGAAGAGGTTAGATCCTAAGATAAAGGCAAGGATCAACAGGGGTCCAGAAAAGTAAAAGCTGTGGCACATCAGAATCAGTCCTTTGGACATGACTGATGGCACTTCCATAGCCACTGAATTAGTAAGGACAAGAAGTAATCATATCCAAGTTGCTGATGTCCAATTGAACACTGTAATCAGTGGTGTATCACTGGAACACTCAAGTTTACACCAATCGTTGATTTTTTTTTCTATTCTTTCTCAGTATGAGGGCATCACTGGTTAGGCCAGCATTTATTGCCTGGGGGATTAAGAGTCAACCACATTGCTGTGGGTCTGGAGTCACGTGTAGGCTAGACCAAGTAAAGATGCCAGTTGTCTTCCCTAAAGAACATTAGTGAACTAGATGGGTTTTTCCGACAGTCGGCCATTGAATTCATATTCCAACAGCTGCCATGGTGGAATTTGAACCCGGGTCCTCAGAACGTTACCAGGGTCTCTGGATTAACAGTCCAGCGATAATATTACTAGGCCATTACCTCCTCATGTAGGGCCCCATATAGGTTACGTTATTACCTCTCCATTCATTGTGATATCGCAATTATCTGGGAAACCAAGAGAACTAAAGAAAATTAACTTCTACCCATATACCAGGACCCCAATAACATCCTTCAACACTGTTTGAAGTTTTTGAATCCCTTTGGGTTATGAGTTTGATTTCATGGTAGGTCATCAGCAAACTACCCGGATACAAAGACCATACTTTGCATTGCCATGGAGATGGGCTTTAGAAAGGAAACTGTTTTTTCAAATAACCCCAACAGTCACAGCTGCAGGTAGTCTGCCAGCATCCAGGAGAAAGGGCACAATTAGAAGTTGAAATTATCTATAGCTCCCAATGTAGGTAGGTGAAGCTCATGTTGAAATTTAAAAGTTTTATGAAGGTTTGAAATGAGACTGGAAGACTTGTTTAGCTTTTACCAGAAGGAAAATAGTCATGAAGAACCCTGATCATAAAAAGTAATTGTTGGGTTAAAAATTATTAGGCTTGGGAAAAGAAATAACAGAATTAAATTGTTGGAAGCTGGGAATCGCTCTGGTTCTGGGAAAATTTAATTCTTACTTAAGGGACAGTGCAAAATAATCTGTGATGTGAGTTTTATGGCTGTGCTAAAAGTGAAGGGGTAGGTGCTGTTTGGCAGATGCCTATGAACACAGTATTTAGTCAATTATGCTTTCAGTCTTTGTTATAATAAAAATCTTAAAACATGTATTGTGACATTCTTTAACCTATCAACCGAGACTTTGAATTTCTTTTTGTTTTAAGTTGGCAATGTCTGGAGAGAGAAAATCCTGAGCTATGTAGATTTAACCATTTTGTTCTTGCATCACATCATGCAGAAGTCCCAGCAGTGGCTGCAATGTCTGTTAACATCCATCTACATATATCTGGATACTGACATCTGGAACATTTCACTTCTTATACTTTTTACCTTTAAGAACTGACAATTATTGGCCAAAGAGCTTTTCCTCAAAGTAAGCCTTTGTAGAGAAAATTAGTGTCTTTTTCCCATTACCGTGCACACGTGTGTTTTTGTGAGCATGTGTGGTAAATATTTGTACTTTCATAATTCAAACTGTTTTAATCTGATTTAATCTTGTTTTATGAAGTCAGTAATTTAGTTGTTTGTTAAATAAGTCTGATTGATGTATCCTTTTCTTCAAAATGCAATATAGATAAATTATATACTTGGCCATATCAGTAACTGTATGAAGTATTTGCAATTATGTTGTGACCAGTGGGGTGGTGGGATTAGACAATGACAGTGCGCTCCTCCAATTCAGCTTGGAAGATATAAAGAGAGCGCGGGGAAAGTGGATGCACTTATGATGTCACATGAAATAAAGAAATGCATGTGTAGATTGGTAAGGGGTGATTCAAGTGGAAGCAAGTTTATGTAATGTATATCATGGACTAGTAGAGCAGAATGTCCTGATTCATTGCTGTAGATTAATGATACATGATAGAATGATTTCTACTTTTAGATAATTTAAGTTTTCTATTCCAACACAAAACATACCAATTAATACAAGAAATATCCAGTGCAGTCAACTATAATAATCACCTCAGCACATTATATTATTCACATCACTTAAAGCAGGAACTAGACTAAACGTAAGAAATTTGGAAAGTTTTACTTAAGTTTAACAGAACAGTGCAGGCTGAATCTATGTTAATGTGAGTAAGAGATAGGAGTGCATAATGAGTTGTTTTGTGATTCTGACCTTATGTGCAGCAATGGAACTAGGAATCCTCATCAAACAGAAACCTTTGAGCATGCCACTTGAGTCAACACAAAGGATGATAAAAGCTAGTTTGAATAGAGCTGCTCTTTATTTCATTCACTGTCCTGCAGATTGACAAGTGGCATTTCTACAGATACCTCATGCAATGTCAGTACAGTAAAATTTATAGTTGGAACTTCTCTCAAGAATGTTGGTATTGATGAAAGTGAGATTTATAATGGAAAATGAAAGCTTATTGTAATGGGGGTAACATAATTGGCATGAATAAATGATTAGCTAGCAAGTTGTCACGCAGAGGTCAGTGCTAGGGTCTCAACTCTTACAGTGGGAATACAAAGTGTATGGGGTTGACAAAGAGGGCTATCAGGATGGAAGTGTTTACATTTTGTGGTTCACTAAGCGACAGAAATAAAGGCTGAGACTCTCTATTTGAGGAGGCTTCTATCTTGCTGTAAGTAACAAGTGCCCCATAGAGATGAAAATGGCAGCAACCACACCAGAGAAAGTGTTTTTTTTCTGTGAGGGAGGGGAGCTTCTAGTTTGAGGAATGTGTGGCCCTTCACAACCGTTACACAGATACGCATACGCTGAAACTCAAAACCACCTGAGAGCATTACATGCTTTTTGAACCATAGGCATTAGTTGATTGTGTGCAGTTCATTTCCTTGTCCCAAGCACTCCTAACTGTATCATTGCAAGAAAATAAATGAATACCACCAATGCCAGTAATGCGATAACAATATTAGTCTCTCTGGAAAGATGCACAGTTGTGAAGCTAGCAACCTCCAACGATTTAACCATTGTCAACACGTGGTACAGGAGTAACTCACTTCATGTCTTTTTTTTAATTCACTCATGGGATGTGGGCGCTGCTGGCTTGCCCAGTATTTATTTCCCAACCTAATTGCCCTTGAGAAGGTGGTGATGAGCTGCATCCTTGAACTGCTGGAGTCTAAGTTCCATAGATACACCCACAAATTAATTGTGAACGGAGGGTGGGGGTCTAGGATCTTGACCCAGCAACAGTGACATGTCCCCTGACCCACCAATTTGGCCTCAGAAGGTCTCTTTCTTTTTTACTTCATAGTATACTCCTGGGAATGGGGTGGGGGGTGGGAGGGGAGGCTGCCCTACAGTGGAGCCCATTGGTTTTGGACATTTGACTACCTTTTTTTTCATTTAGCCAATACTGAGTGTATCTTGCCCAGAGGCAAGTGCACTCTCTTTGGCTTGACCTCCCACAGGTTGAGTGTGGCAGGCAAGTTGGAAATGGAATGCCCATGCACCTCTGTAGTTTCCTGACAGGAGACTTTTGGGGTAGCTGGTATGTAGTTCCTCCTCCAGCTGGGTACCCACCCTGAATCTCCTAATGAGGAAGGGACACTTGGAGTGAGATCAAGATTTCTTGACCCCTGTTGCCATTAGCCTTAATAGCTAGAGCAATAGAGTGCAGGGTGTGCACATATCCAGCAGACAATAACTGTCTATGGCAGATGCCAGCCTGTTGATGGAGGCAGCCAGATGCTTGCATATGTGAGACAACATAGTCCATAGCCTTCATATTAGATTAGTTGTCCCTCACAGACCTGCCTGTTCCTCCTGTGTCTGCATGGGCATTTTGATGAAGTTTTTAACTGTTCTCACCGTGGGTTCCTCTCCTGCCTGGGGCTGGTCACTGACAGTCCTCTGAGTTCCAGTGATCTGGGGCACTTTGTCCTTGGCCAGCTGTGGACACATGGCACTGAGATGCTCACCAGAACTGTGTGGACTGTTGGTCACCTAGTTATAGGAAGGATATTATTAAACTGGAGAGGGTCTAGAAAAGATTTATCAGGATATTGCTGGGACTGGAGCATTTGAGCTAAAAAGATAGGCTGGATAGGCTGAGATGTTTTTCACTGGAGCGTAGGAGGCTGAGGGGAAACCTGATAGAGGTTTATAAAGTGATGAGGGGCATGGGTAAGGTGAATAGCAAAGGGCTTTTCCCTAAGGTGGGGGATTTCAAGACGAGGGGGCAAATTTTTTAAGGAGCAGAGAAAGATTTTAAAAGACATGAGGGGCAGCGTTTTTGCACAGAGAGTGGTTCAATTGTGGAATCAACTGCCAGAGGAAAGGGTGGATGCAGGTACAGTTACAACATTGAAAAGATATTTGGATAATTCCATGAATAGGAAAGGTTTGGAGGGATATGGTCCAAGCACAGGCATGTGAAATTAGTTTAAATTTGGAACATGGTCTGTGAGAATGAGTTGGACCGACGGCTGTGATTCCATGCTGTATGACATAGCGACTGTACAACAGGAGTTCCCAACTCTAATCTGAAAAAGATACCCAGAAAGGTGTCAGTATCTGAGCTGTTAGCAGGGCTTCAGGAATTAGCTTCCTCTCAGGTATGCAGATGAGCCCCTTGAAGGAAGAGTTTCTGTCCCCTTAGGAAGAAAAGATATAAATGTAAGATCACCATAGTCCCAGAGGACCTTAGGGCTGCTTTCTCAGAGAGAGAGACAACTCGTCATGAGTTTAATCTAAGAAATACCACAACTCAAATAAGGAGTGAGATCGAGAAGTTGGGATCTTCATGGACACCAGTTGATATGGATATTGAACCCACACTGTTGGCATTGCAAAGTTATACTAGCATTGGAGGAAGTCCAGAGACAGTTCTCCAGGCTGATCGCAGATATGTGTGGGCTGTCCTATGAGGAGAGGTGAAAGGGTGGGCCAATATTTGTTGGAGTTTAAAAGAATGAACGATGACCTTAATGAAATATATTGGATTGTTAGGGGTAGAAGTTGGGAGGTCATATTGTGGCTGTACAGGATATTGGTTAAGCCACCATTGGAATACTGCATGCAGTTCTGATCTCCCTCCTATAGGAACGATATTGTGAAAGTTGAAGGGATTCAGGAAAGATTTACAAAGATGTTGCCAGGGATGGAGAGTTTGAGCTACAGGGGGAGGCTGATTAGGCTGGGGCTATTTTCCCTGGAGTGTCAGAGCTGAGGGTGACCTTATAGAGATTTATAAAATTGTGAGAGGCATGGATAGGATAAATAGACAATGTCCTTTCCCTGGGGTGGTGGACTTCAAAATTAGAAGGCATAGTTTTAAGGTGACAGGGGAAAGATTTAAAAGGGACCTAAGGGGCAACTTTCATACAGAGGGTGGTGTGTGTGTGGAATGAGCTGCCAGAGGAAATGGTGGAGGCTGCTACAATTACAACATTTAAATGGCATCTGGATGGGTATATGATTAGGAACAGTTTGGAAGGAGAATGGCCAAGTGCTGGCAATAGGGACTAGATTTGCATAGGATATCTGGTCAGCATGGACATGTTGAACTGGAGAGTCTGTTTCCATGCTGTATGTCTCTATGGCTCTATGACTTGATAGGATAAATGTAGAAAAGTTGATTACCTTTTTTTGGGAGAATCGAGGACCACAGGATGTAATCTCAGAGTATGGGATCACCCATTTAAAAACAGAGATGAGGAGGGATTTCTTCTCTCAGAAGGTAACAAATTAGTACAATTCTTTATTACAGAGAGTCATCGAGTCATACAGCATGTAATTAAACCTTTCAGTCCAACTCATCCATGCAAACCAGGTTTCCTAAACTAAGTTAGTTCAACTTGCCCAAGTGTATTCAAGGTTGAAATAGACAGACTTTTGATCTGTAAAGGAATTAGGTATTGTAGGGAAAAGGCTGGAAATTGGAGTTAAGGATGAGCAGACCAGCTGTGATCTCATTGAATGGCAGAGCATATTCAATATCCTGAATGGCCTATTTCTGCTCTTTCATTTTATGGTCTTATGGGCATCCCACTGCTGCCTGCAGGTGAGAAAATAGAGAATGTCTTCACTAAGCTTTCATTAGCATTCAATGCACACTGGGGTAACTGGAGAGTAGGACATAAAATGAGCAATGCCCGTTCTTTGGCTGCGGAACATAGAAGTTTCTGCATTTCCACAGGGATGGTCCAAGTCTTCTCTAGACAGCACCAAGACCCTCTCCACACTGAGATGAATATCCAACACCCCATCAGATCTAAAAGTTGAAGTTCTAAAATGGAGAAAGACCAATTTTGACGGTATTAGGCAAGAACTTTTGAAAGCAGATTGGGGGCAGATGTTCGAAGGTAAAGGGACGGCTGAAAAATGGGAATCATTCAGAAATGAGATAACGAGAATCCAGAGAAAGAATATCCCTGTTAGGGTGAAAGGAAAGGCTGGTAGGTATAGGGAATGCTGGATGACTAAAGAAATTGAAGGTTTGGTTAAGAAAAAGAAGGAAGCATATGTAAAGTATAGACAGAATAGATCGAGTGAATCCTTAGAACAGTATAAAGGAAGTACTTAAGAGGGATAACAGGAGGGCAAAAAAGGGACATGAGATAGCTTTGGCAAATACAATTAAGGAGAATCCAAAGGGATTTTACAAATATATTAAGGACAAACGGGTAACTAGAGAGAGAATAGGGCCCCTCAAAGATCAGCAAGACGGCCTTTGTGTGGAGCCACAGAAAATGGGGGAGATACTAAATGAGTACTTTGCATCAGTATTTACTGTGGAAAAGGATGTGGAAGATATAGAATGAAGGAAAATAGATGGTGACATCTTGCAAAATGTCTCGATTACAGAGGAGGAAATGCTGGATGTCTTGAAATGGGTAAAGGTGGATTAATCCCCAGGACCTGATCAGGTGTACCCTAGAACTCTGTGGGAAGTGAGAGAAGTGATCACTGGGCCTCTTGCTGAGATATTTGTATCATCGATAGTCACAGGTGAGGTGCCGGAAGACTGAAGGTTGGCAAACGTGGTGCCACTGTTTAAGAAGGGTGGTAAGGACAAGCCAGGGAACTATAGACCAGTGAGCCTGACCTCGGTGGTGGGCAAGTTGTTGGAGGGAATCCTGAGGGACAGGATGTACATGTATTTGGAAAGGCAAGGACTGATTAGGGAGAGTCAATATGGCTTTGTGCATGGAAAATCATGTCTCACAAACTTGAGTTTTTTGAGGAAGTAACAAAAAGGATTGATGAGGGCAGAGCGGTAGATGTGATTCATATGGACTTCAGTAAGGCGTTTGACAATGTTCCCCATGGGAGACTGATTAGCAAGGTTAGATCTCACGGTGTACAGGGAGAACTAACCATTTGGATACAGAACTGGCTCAAAGGTAGAAGACAGAGGGTGGTGGTGGAGGGTTGTTTTTCAGACTGGAGTCCTGTGACCAGTGGAGTGCCACAAGGATCAGTGCTGGGCCCTCTAATTTTTGTCATTTACATAAATGATTTGGATGCGAGCATAAGAGGTACAGTTAGTAAGTTTGTAGATGACACCAAAATTGGAGGTGTAGTGGACAACGAAGAGGGTTACCTCAGATTACAACAGGATCTTGACCAAATGGGCCAATGGGCTGAGAAGTGGCAGATGGAGTTTAATTCAGATAAATGCAAAGTGCTGTATTTTGGGAAAGCAAATCTTAGCATGACGTTTACACTTAATGGTAAGGTCCTAGGTAGCGTTGCTGAACAAAGAGACCTTGGAATGCAGGTTCATAGCTCCTTGAATGTGGAGTCGCAGGTAGATAGGATAGTGAAGAAAGCATTTGGTATGCTTTCTTTTATTGGTCAGAGTATTGAGTGCAGGAGTTGGGAAGTCATGTTGCGGCTGTACAGGAGATTGGTAAGGCCTCTGTTGGAATATTGTATGCAATTCTGGTCTCCTTCCTACTGGAAAGATGTTGTGAAATTTGAAAGGGTTCAGAAAAGATTTACAAGGATGTTGCCAGTGTTGGAGGATTAGAGCTGCAGGGAGAGGCTGAACAGGCTGGGACTGTTTTCCCTGGAGCGTCGGAGGCTGAGGGGTGACCTTACAGAGTTTACAAAATTATGAGGGGCATGGATAGGGTAAATAGTCAAAGTCTTTTCCCTGGGATCGGGGAGTCCAGAACTAGAGGGCGTAGGTTTAGTGTGAGAGGGGAAATATATAAAAGACACCTACGGGGCAACGTTTTCACACAGAGAGTGGTATGTGTATGGAATGAGCTGCCAGAGGAAGTGGTGGAGGCTGGTATAATTGCAACATTTAAGAGGCATTTGGATGCGTATATGAATAGGAAGTGTTTGGAGGGATATGGGCCGGGTGCTGACAGGTGGGACTCGATTGGTTGGGATATTTGGTCAGCATAGACGGGTTGGACCGAAGAGTCTGTTTCCATGCTATACATCTCTATGTCTCTATGACCTGTCCTGGCTCTTCCTGCTCAGTTTGGGCCATTTTCTCCTGTAATGTGAGAAAGGGAGGATTGAGTCAGATGAAACTGGGTGGCACAGTTGTTAGTACTGCTGCAGGTTGGAGAAATGTGATGAGATGGTTAGGCCCCATTTGGAGTACTGTGTCCAGTTTTGGTCCCCACACCTCAGGAAGGACATACTGGCACTGGAGCGTGTCCAGCCGAGATTCACACGGATGATCCCTGGAATGGTAGGTCTAACATATAAGGAACGGCTGAGGATCCTGGAGTATTGTATTCATTGGAGTTTAGAAGATTAAGGGGAGATCTAATAGAAACTTACAAGATAATACATGGCTTGGAGAGGGTGGATGCTAGGAAATTGTTTCCGTTAGGTGAGGAGACTAGGACCTGTGGACACAGCCTTAGAAGGGGTAAATTCAGAACAGAAATGCGGAGACATTTCTTCAGCCAGAGAGTGGTGGGCCTGTGGAATTCATTGCAGCAGAGTGCTGGGCTGGGCTGCTAAATGTCTTCAAGGCAGAAATTGATAAATTCTTGATGTCACAAGGAATTAAGGGCTACGGGGGGGAATGCGGGTAAGTGGAGTTGAAATGCCCATCAGCCATGATTGAATGGCGGAGTGGACTCGATGGGCCGAATGGCCTTACTTCCGCTCCTATGTCTTATGGTCTTATGGTTCGAGTGAGTAAGGAGGTTGTGAGATGGCTCGAGTGAGTAAGGAGGTGATGCAGAGGGCAAGCAGGATTAATAATTTGGAGTGGATGAGGGGTGAGGCTGGTGGGGGGATGGTTCGGGATGTGCAGGAGTGAATGTGGAAGGATGTCTTATGTGGTGATGAGAGTCGTTGAGCAGGAGCAAGAGTGGCAAGCGGGTGCAATAGCAGAGATAGAGTGTCTGAAGCAGCAGGGAGAAATAAGGTGGTGGCTCTTAGTCTGGCAGAGCAGAGAAGGTATTGTTGCTGTGCATTTTTCTGGACTTCTGTGGATGATACTGACCGGGCTGGCAGCGTTGGGTGCCATGGTCTCCTCTGCAGGTCCTCTGCATCACATCATCCAACAGGGCCTTCATGTCCCTGTCTGCAATGTAAAGAGCCAATTTCCCCTTCTCAGTCACACCCCGGCTAAATATCTGCAAACATACAGGGCAGCTATGAAATTCCCTCACTTGATTTGATTTATTATTTTTGCATGTGCCTAGGCACAGTTGTTTTGCGTGCAGTACAGCCAGATCATATCACACAAAGTACATAGAGTAATAGAACAGAGCAAAGAATGCAATGTTATGGTTGCAGAGAAGGTGCACAGAGAGCAAGATCAATATGAAATTTAAAATTTGAGAGGTCCATTCAGAAGTCGAATAACAGCAGGAAGGAAGCTGTTCATGAACCTGTTTGTACATTCATGCAAACTTCTATATCTCCTGTCTGACAGAGGAGGGTGGATGAGAGTATAATGGGATGGGAGGGTCTTTGATATGTTGGTTGCTTTCCTGCGGCAGTGGGAAGTATAGAAAGAGTCAATTGATGGAAGGCTGGTTTGCACTGGGCTGTGTTCACAACTCTTTGTAGTTTCTTGCTGTCTTGGAAGAGCAGTTGCCAAACCACACAGTGATATAGTCAGATAGAATGCTTTCAATAATGCATCTGCAATAATTGGTAAGAGTCCTTGTGTACATGCTGAATTTCCTTAGCCTTCTGAAGAAGTAGAGATGTTGTTCTTTCTTGACCATTGCGTCAACATGCTTTAAATATGGCACAGGTGCTAGGAATGCAGGTACACCCTGAAATAACCTGGCACTATCAAGTTCTCCTAGCTACAGTGAGTAGGAGAATCAGACAAGAGGGGCTCCATTACTATTGGTGGGTCGTTAATGGGGTAAGTTTGGGACAATAGTGTGAGAAAGATCATTCGGCTTTATGAAGAGAAGCTCTCCAAAAAACTCGATCAATGTGATTCCTTGTCAAAATATGGTGATAGGGTCTGCGCTCAGCTTCCATTTGCAATGTATGTGGAAGCCCACGAAAAGGTGGACAACTTTCAAGTTGCCTTTGGGCGTGTAATAGGTGAAGCATTTCAGAGCATGCAGACACCCATATTAGAGTCTCTACAGTGTGGAAAGAAGCCATTTGGCCCACCAAGTCTGTACTGACCCGCCAAAGAGCATCACAACTTATCCTCATGACCCTGATTTACCATGGATAACTCAACTAACCTGCATACTACAGGACAATTTACCATGGCCAATCCACTTTAGACATTGGGAGAAAACAGGAACACCCATGTAGGGACAGGGAGAATGTGTAAGCTCAACACTTCATCCAAGGCAAGAATTGAACCCAGGTCCTGGGAGTTGTGAGGCAGCTGTGCTAACCACTGAGTCATTACACCACGATGACTGCCATTATAGTTAGAAAGGTTGTTCTTGATGAATAGATATGATTATCTGGATGGAGAAACCCATTACATTCATTTTAATACTGGCTGCCTGTTGAAACCATATATTGTCTAGTTTACATTAATCTTTTGGTGCATTTAAACAGTGCTTTAAGAACAATTGGAACAAATCTCCCCAGTGGTTCAACATTATCTCCCCAATTGTTCAACAGTATTATAGAGACCTAAAAAGTTGAAAGGCTCCTTGTCTTTTGAGTTCATTTCAATCTGGACAATTTTAGGGAAACAAAAACAAAAATTGCTGGAAAAGCTCACCAGTTCTGGCAGCATCTGTGGGGAGAAATCAGAGTTGATGTTTCGGGTTGAGTGACCTTTCCTCAGAACATTTAGGGGAACCCAGTTTTGCCTCATGCACTGCCCTCTTGTGACCACTATTTACTGAGCACCTGGAAAATATCTAAGTGTAGAGGTTGGTCAAAAACAGCTGTGATGCCCACCATTGAACATGACTCCTGGTCTGAACTGCTCTCAAGAGAAAGTGAGGACTGCAGATGCTGGAGGTCAGAGTCAAAGAGTGTGGTGCTGGAAAAGCACAGCCGGTCAGGCAGCATCCGAGGAGGAGGAGAATTGACATTTTGAGCATAAACCCTTCATCAGGAATGAGGCTTGTGACTCAAGGGAACTGAGAAATAAATGGGAAGCAGGAGATTGGGGCTGGGGGAAAGGTATCTGGGAGTGCAATAGGTAGATGAAGGTGGGGGTGAACATGATAGTTTGGAGAGAAGGCCGGAACAGATAGGTGGGAAGGAAAATGGGCAGGTAGGATAGTTCAAGAGGGCAATGCCGAGGTGGAAGGTTGGATTTCGGATAAGGTGGGGGGGGTGGAAATGAGGAAATTGGTGAAATCCACATTGAACCCGTGTGGTTGCAGGGTCCCAAGGAAGATGAGACGTTCTTCCTCCAGGCATCAGATGGTTACAGTTTGGCGTGGAGGAGGCTCAGAACTTGTATGTCCTTGGCAGTATTGACGGGGGAGTTAAAGTGATTGGCCACAGGGCAGTGAGGTTGTTTAGTGTCTGTGTCCCAGAGATGTTCTCTGAAACATTCTGCAAATTGGCATCCTGTCTCTCCAGTGTAGAGGAGACCACATCACGAGCAACAGGCACTGTAAATGATGTGTGTGGAGGTACAGGTAAGTCTCTGTCAGAATTGGAAGGATCCTTTGGGGCCTTGGATGGAGGTGAGGGGGGAGGTGTGGGTGCAGGTTTTACACTTCTTGCAGTGGCAGGGTAAGGTGCCAGGAGGGAAGGGTGGGTTGTGGTTGGTGTAGACCTAACAAGGGAGTCGCAGAGGGAATGGTCTCTCTGGAACGGAGATAGGGGTAGAGAGGGAAATACATCCCTGATGGTGGGGTCTGTTTGTACATGACGGAAATGGCGGAGGATGATGCAATGTATTCGAAGATTAATGGGATGGAAGGTAAGGACTGGGGGTGGTTCTGTCCTTGTTGTGATTGGAGGGGTGGGGTTCAAGGGCAGAGGTGCGGGAAATGGAGGAGATATGCTGGAGGACATCATCGACCACGTGAGAGGGGAAAATGCGGTCTTTGAAGAAGGAGGCTATCTGGGATGTTCTGTGGTGAAATTGGTCCTCCTGGGAACAGATGCAGCAGAGGCAGAAGAATTGGGAATAAGAGATCACATTTTTACAAGAGGCAGGGTGGGAGGAGCTGTCGTCTAGATAGCTGTGGGAGTCAGTGAATTTATAGTAGATGTCCCTGTTGAGTCGGTCACCAGAAGTGGAGATGAAGAGGTCCAGGAAGGGGAGGAAGGTGTCCGAGATGGTCCAGGTGAACTTGAGGTCGGGGTGGAAGGTGTGAGTGAAGTTGATGAACTGTTCAACCTCCTCATGGGAGCACGAGGTGGCACTGATACAGTCATAGATGTAGCATAGGAAAAGGTGGGGAATGATGCCAGTGTAGTTGCAGAAGATACTTGATGAAGATACAGGCGTAGCTGGAGCCCATGCGGGTGCCCATGGCTACCCCTTTGGTCTGGAGGAAGTGGAAGGATTCAAAGGAGAAATTGTTGAGGGTGAGGACCAGTTTAGCCAATCGAATGAGTATGTCAGTGGAAGGATACTGGTTGTGTTGATGTGAGAGGAGGAAATGGACGGCATGGATCCCTTCGTCATGGCAGATGGATGTGTATAGGAAGTGGATGTCCATGGTGAAGATGAGACATTGCGGCCAGGGAAACGAAAGTCTTGGAGGGGGTGAAAGGTATGGGTGGTGTCCCGAACGTAGGTGGGGAGTTCCTGGACCAGGGGAGAAAGTACGATGTCAAGATATGTAGAGATAAGTTCGGTGGGGCAGGAGCAGGCCGAGATGATGTGTCAACCGGAGCAGTCAGGTTTGTGAATTTTGGATTGGAAATCGAACCGGGCAGTGCGGGGTTCCTGGATTATGAGGTTGGAGGCTGTGGATGGGAGATCCCCTGAGGTGATGGGGTTGTGGATGGTCTGGGAGATGATGGTTTGGTGATGGGAGGTGAGTCGTGGTCAAGGGGGCAGTAGGAGGAGTTTCCGCGAGTTGGTGCCTGGCTTAACCTTAAAGCAGGTTTGATGGTGATGTTGGGATTGGAGTGGAAGAGCGGAGGGCTGTACCTTGCGAGGATGAGAATTTGGAGTCAATGAGGTGGGTAGACAGGTTGAGGTGGCCAATGTCACGGCAACAATTGAAAATGAAGAGATCAAAGACCAGCGTGAGGTGTCCAGGTGAATGGGGTGTGTTGGAAGTGGGAGGATGGGTCTTCGGAGGGTGGGTGGGAGTTCTGATGGAAATGGGATCAATGTGGATTTCACTAGTTTCCTCATTTCCCCTCCCCCCACCCTATCCCAGCTCCAACCTTCCAACTCAGCACCACCCTCATGACCTGTCCTACCTGCTAATCTTCCTTCCCACCTATCCACTCCACCCTCCTCTCTGATCTATTGCCTTCCGCCCAGCCCCAGCTTCCTCCCATTTATCTCTCAGCCCCCTTGGGCCACAAGCTTCAATCCTGATGAAGTGCTTATGCTCAAAACGTGGATTGAACTGCTATCAGACTCGTCATCTCAAGGGTATTGTTATCAAACATGCTTTCAACTGCGCTGATGTAGAGTTATATTGGATTTAAAACATTGACACTGGCTCACTCTCCAGAGATGCTGCCAGACCTGATGAGTTTTTCCAGTGCCTTTTTGTTTTCATTTCAGCTCTCCAGCAACCGCTCCACAGTACTTTACTTTTATCTCATTATCTCAACCACTCACTAGTTACAACTTAATCAAATCACTGGGCCTGCCTCCTGACCAGCCGAGTTTTCTATTTTTAA
The DNA here is from genome assembly GCF_004010195.1 of Chiloscyllium plagiosum. Taxonomy (NCBI): domain Eukaryota; kingdom Metazoa; phylum Chordata; class Chondrichthyes; order Orectolobiformes; family Hemiscylliidae; genus Chiloscyllium; species Chiloscyllium plagiosum. The sequence goes on along the minus strand of NC_057716.1, from coordinate 81,523,094 downwards.
TTTCGCTTCCAGGCTTCAATGTGCTGCAGTGAGTTGACATTCAGATTGTCATCATCAATTACTAATCTCTTCATGGTCACCCCACATTACCTCGGTGACTGTCCACAAATCTGCTTCTTTAATTCTGTATTCCTTTCCTGCTTTTCCTTAACTCCTGGAGGCCAATTATTCCAAATGTACTTCCACCTAGCTACCTCCCTCTTTGTAACTGCAACTTACTTTTGCTGTATCGCGCCCACTGTTTAATCCTCATTAACATAAAGAGCTTACAGAAATGTTCCTGCCTGCAAGCAGTACTTTAGAAATTGAACATCTTGCACATGTGAGAGTGTAACATTCCATAGAAAGCCACTTGATCATTAGACACTTGGATGAGGTTGTGTGTTATGCTGCACAAGAGGGAAGAAAATTAAGAAAATAAATAAATGAAAAACGCCAACGTGCATCTGGTCATAGGTGAGGTGAACTTAGTGGAAAAAGAACATTGGATGTGTTGGAGGTACACAGTATGAGACAATGTAAGAACAATGGGTTTACTGCAATGCCAGTTTATTTCATAAAAAAGGCAATTAAGTACCTTGTACAGTTTAATGAACTATGTGTTATGGGGTACTGTTTACTGGAGTTGGGGGAAACAACAGCTGTTCTCATAAATGCTGGTTAGTTACTTTGACAGTTACAGAGTGTTCTTGTTAATTACAGCCATGCGTTTGATCACCATGTGAATGGTTAACCCCCAGAATGCTGCAGGTGAATGTGATGGTTGTGACATGTTTGTAAATTTTTTAGACCTCAAATCGGTTGAAATAAAAGCGGTTTTGGGAGCCATTGTTCATCCAATCAGGGTTTTTTTCTGATGTGGGTTATACTTCAAAAGAAAAGAACCCACGTAGATAAACCGATCAAGCAAGTAACACATCTTAAGGTTACCATTTGGGTCCACGCTAGTGGTTTTCCTGTGATCATCTGCCTGCCCTGTATCTTGTGCTTGCAAAAATAGCAGTGATACAAACTACAAAACATGGAAGAATAGGTAATTGTGCTGAATTAAATGATAGCAAAACTATTCATTTCAGTTAGTTAAAACACCACAGCAAGTGTCAAATAGGCTTTGTACCAAACTGCGATGAAAAGAGAATGACTGAATATATTGGCTGTTTATTTATCATATGATAATGAAAGAAAGATTGCATTTATATAACCCTTTTCATGATCTCAGGAGGCAAACTACTGTAAAACCAATGGTGATTTTTTAAGGTTTCAGCAGTGAAGCAATGTAGGAAATGTGGCAGCTTATTATCACATTATGTCCCCAAAACAACAGTGAGATAATGACCGTGTTATCTGTTTTGTGATGTTTAACACTGTCCTGTACGCCAGTGTTCACTCCCATGCTATTTCAAAACATTGTTACAACATCTTTATGCCTACGTGAGAGTAGTAGTAATTATCGTTCAGTAAGGGGAGGTGATAAAATTATGATGTCAGCATCAACATCAGATATTATACACAACAATCCCACAGTTCATTCCAAGATATTTTAAAATAGATGTACCATTGGACATTTTTTTAAGTAAGTCACATCCTTTGCAGAAACAATTCTTCAGAAATATCACAACAGACACCAAGAAAGCATGTTTCTACAATTTTTGGACTTAGCTTTGAAAATGCAGCACAACAAATCTAAAGCTGTCAATGCTGTAATTAATTTACTCATGCTAAAATTCTATTTTAAATTGGAATTAAAATGTTAACATTAGTTTTTTTAAAAAAAATCGATAGCTTATGATCCTGTACATTTCTTTACTACCCTATCTGCGCTGGAGATACATTGAAATTGCATGCCATTGCAATCAGGATAGCCAAAAGTATAAATGATTTCCTGTTCAGTTGGTAATGCCATGGTATTAAATATTTGCTTAAATTCGCTGTCCAAGTTTTCCACAACACATTGTCTATAGAACATGACAACAAAGAAACCCTTTATTAAAACACTCATCAGTTTTGTGATGATTCTCCCTCTCCTTCTCATCCCAGCTCCTACCAGCTTACCTCATTGTCAAGTTGTGTTTGTCTCAAGCAGCCCTGCAAACCCTTCTCAATGCAATAACAATTCTGTTTTATGTTTTAATACAATCACTTTTGAAGTAATTTTCCTTAATGTCAGTGTGATCTTCTAGAAAGATGTTTTACTTAATTCAGAGCTCTTAGACAATGAAATAAAAACAGAAGTTGCTAGCAGACCTCAGCAGATCTGGCAGCATCTGTGGGGAGAAAACTGATTGAATGTTTTCAGTCTGGTGACTCGTCATCAGAACTCTGAGTTTTTCCAGCAAACTTTCTGTTTGTTTCAGATTGTCAGCATCCACAATTCTTTGTTTTATTTCTGTTAGAGTATGTATTTAGGGAAATAGTAATGGGCAATTAGGAAACAGGAGAGAATTTGAATAAATACTTTGTGTCAGTTTTCAAAGTAGAAGACACTAATAGCCTGTCAAATTTACTAAATAGTCAAGGGGTCAAAGGAAAAGAAGAAATGAATACAGTAACAACCACTGGAGAAAAAGCACCAGTGAAACTAATGGGGTTAAAGGTAAATTGATAGGTCCCCAGAGCTGATTGGATGTATCCCAGGATACTAAAGGAAGGTGACACAGAGATAGTGGGTGCAGAGTCGTGCTCTTCCAAGAATCCTTGGATTCCGGAAATGTTCGAGAGGAATGGAACTGCCAGTGTAACACCTTTAGTTAAAAAGGGAAGCAGACAAAAAAAACAACTAACTATCGGCCAGTTAGTTCATGTTTGTTATTGTTACAGTCTATTGAATTGAATTCGTAGAATAGGTTGAATTCCTACAGTGTGTAAACAGGCTATTTGGCCCAACAGCTTAACACTGAACAGCATCCTACCCAGACCCATTCCCCTACCCCTGCATTTCTCATGGCTAACCCACCTAGCTTACTCATCCCTGAACACTATGGGCAACTTAGCATGGCTAATCTGCCTAACTTGCAAATCTTTGGACTGTGGGGGAAAACCAGACCACCTGACAGAAACCCATGCATACACAGGGAAAATGTACAAACTCCACACAGTCACCTGAGGGTGGAATCAAACCCAGGTCCCTGGCACTGTGAGGCAGCAGTGCTAACCACTGAGCCACCGTGCTACAGTGACAGTAATTTATTGTCACTTGCATTTTACAGTGAATAATGCAATAAATTACAGTGAAAAGCTTCAACCTTCACCACAATCTGGCACTACTTTGAATAGTTTAAGAATAAAAAGAGTAAAAAGATATGACTGAAAGCAAGTCCACCTTCAGTCCGCTGCCTACACCATGAGTCCTGAGCCAGCTCACCAATGACACCTGTGCCTCCATCCTTGCTACACCACTTCGCCTGTTTCAGACACACCAACGGAGGATTCATCACTCTTTGGGCACCATCTCTTCACCGCTCGGCCCATCTCACTGACGCTGTTACCGAGTCCAATGCTGAACATCAGAAGATGTTTGATAAGGTACCACGCATTAGGCTATGAATAAAATAAGAGCTCATGGTGTTGGCAATAATATATCAACATGGACAGAAGATTGACAATCTAATGACAGGCAAAACGTTGGGATAATGGAGGCATTTTTAAGATGGCAACCTACAACAGAGGTCAATGCTGTGGCCACAATTATTTACAGTATTTGTTAATAACTTAGATGAGGAAAGCGAATGTACTACAGCCAAGTTCCTGAATGGCATAAAAGTAGGCAGGAAGGCAAGAGGGAAAGATGACACGAAGAGTCCAATGACGGACATAAACTGGCTAAGTGAATGGGCAAAGACTTGGCAGATGGAATATTATATGGGAAAATGTGAGATTGTGCACTTTGTCAGGAAGAATAGAGGCATTGACTTATATTCAAATAGAGAAATACTGCGTAAAGCGACTGAACAGAGAGATTTGGAAGTCCTTGTGAATGAATAAAGAAATCCAGCATCCAAATTGGTTATAGGAAGGATAATGAAATATTGGCCATTATTTCAAAGGGGTGGAATATAAAAGTAGGAAAGTTATGCTAAAACTATACAAGATACTCATGAAGGCACTCTGAACGGTTTTGTACCCCTTATTTAAGGAAAAATGAAGTCATAGATCACAGAGATTTACAACACAGGAAGAGGCCCTTTGGCCCATTGCATCCATGCTGGTCAAAAACAAACACCTAACTATTTTAATCCCACCTTCTAGCACTTAGCCCATTGCCCTGTATGTCTTCCATCGTAAAGTGCATTTAAATACTTCTTAAATGTTTTGAAGGTTTCTGCCTTTTCCACCCTATAAGTTTCAGATTCCCTCCAAAATCTGTGTGAAAATGTTTTCCCTCACATCTCCTCTAAACCTTCTGCCCCTGTGTTAAATCTTCCCCCGGGTCATTGATCCCTCTCTACCCTATCTCTGCCCCTCATAGTTTTATACATCTCAATTATGTCTCCTCTCAATCTCCCATGATCAAAAGAAAATAACCCCAGTCAAATGCAGTGCAACCTTGGTTCGCTGAACACCAATTATCCGAGTTTTGGATTATCCGAACAGGATCTCAAGGTCCCGATGCTTGGGTAAGCTGTGATATCCGAGCATTCAATTATCTGAACAAAATACTCCCTGCCTGTGTCGAGGTTATGCTGTAGTGCCCAGTTTAGATGCAGCTCAGACAAGATTTACGAGGTGGATACCAGGAATGGTGGGACTGTCTTATGAGGAAAGGTTACGTAGGCTGGGTCTGTATTTGTTGGAGTTCAGAAGAATAAGAAACATATCCGATTATTAGGGGCTGGACACAGTAGATGTGGAAAGGTTGTTTTCACTTGTAAGAGATTCTAAGAACAGAAGACTAATTGAGAATAAGAATTTATACATGTACGACAGAGATGAGAAGGGATTTCTTCTCTCAGAGAGTAGTGAATCTGTGCAATTCTTTACTGTAGAGGGCTGTTGAGTCATTAAGTATATTCAAGGCTGAGATAGATCCTTAATCAAGAAGGGTATCAAGGGTTATAGGGAAAAGATAGGAAACTGGAGTTGAAGATTGGTTCTACTTTGCTAAATTACATTTTTGCCATATGGAGACATTACAATGTCAATTCATGTAAATAAAATCTTAAACATTTTTAAATTATAAAGGTACATTTTTCTCAATTTCTTTTCAAATTTTCTTAAATTTTCAATTATAGATTATTATTAGAATATGAATGAACCAAACATATTCTTTATACCATTTAATAATTGTGTCAATTATAAACTCAACTATTTCCATTGGTGCGAGAAATTCTATTACTGAAGGTATTCATGCTGTATAAATGTTATTCTCTGGGTCCTTCTCACTAATTCACAATCCAGACCCTCCTTCCATTCTAAGCTCCTGTCAAATTTCTACTTTACATTAGTTAGCTTATTCTTTATTCAAAACACTTTATAATAGCAGCAATTGCATTAAGCTAACAGACTAAAAGTCTAGTTTATATAAAGATTTTAAGAAGATGAAAGGTCTAGATTTTAATACTATTTTTACAATGTGTCAACTTCCTTTTAATATAGGATCATGCAGCTCAGAAGGAGGCCATTCAGTCATGATGCCTGTGTCTGCTGTTTGAAAGAGCTACCAAATTAAACCAATTCCACTATAGTCCTGCATATTTTTGCTATACCAAATATAATCTAATCCCGATTAATTGCTTCTACTTTTGCAATCTCCTGTCACCAGCCTTTCAAGCAGTACCTTCCAAATTATAGCAATACGTAGAATGTATTCTTAAACAAGAGGAGAAAGGTGCAGTGTATTCAAGAGAAAGTTTCAGACTTTAAAGGGCAAGGCAACTGGAAACATGATTGGCATGCAGTGCAATGAAAAGTGGGACTGAGGATTGGTTCTACTTTGCTAAATTACATTTTTGCCATATGGAGACATTACAATGTCAATTCATGTAAATAAAATCTTAAACATTTTTAAATTATAAAGGAACTAATGGCTAGAATCTCCTAGGGGCATGAGTGAAATGGGTAATTGTAAGGTGGGTCGCAGTTGAAATGAGAATTGGCTAAGTTGGCTTTTGGGAGTGTCGGCTGCAGGGAGTGTCTGGGGAAGGGAAGATTATGATTATGAAGGGGAACAAAAGTGTCTGTAAGAAGGTGCAATGGAGGAGATCATGGCTGGGAAAAATATAATAGGGGAGGGGGGCAATCTGTGGTTAGCAGCATAGAGTCATAGAGTCATACAGCATGGAAACAGACCTATCGGTCCAACTTGTCTGTGCCAACCAAGTTTCCCATACTAAACTAGTCCCATCTGCCTCTGTTTGGCTCATATTCCTCTCAACCTTTTCTACTGTGATGATACTATGGTTTTAAGAGGTGTATTTTGTCCTCTGTGTGTTTTTAAAGATGAAAAGTTCAGAGAGAGGTGATGAGCAATCTACCCAGAGCCACTAGAGTTAACAGTTTGTGAGGTATTTGGTTTTTTTTCTAAAAGTTGGAACAATAGAAGCAGCCTGAATGAGTGGGGCCAAGCTCCCACAGATCTAGGATTCTCACTTTGAGTTTTTCAGTAGCAATGGCCAGAGTCTTGCAGTTCAGTTTGGAAGCTGCAGTACATTTTTCCCTGCTACTCTCTCTGTCCCAGGGTTTTGTCTTGATGTTTTTCCTTCTGGACTGGAGAATTGCATGTGAGACAATCTATTTTACTGAATTTGCCTTTCCATTCATGTGTTTAAGGGATGTTATTATGTAGGAAGAGTTACTGTTTAGTGGTTAAATAATCTTTTATCCTGTTAGGTTTTCCAATAGAGTTCAGTTATTCCAATTCCTTCTTTCTTTTGTTGTATTTTAATGACAATGTATGAACAAAGTGTGTTTTGCTCCAAAATTCATAGTTTGACCAATCTAATTGCATCTGGAGTGCAATGCCTGGCACTTGCCTTTAAAATAAGAAAGAGTTAGGTTTGAGGCTGTCTTCTTAATCTGGTCTCCCTGTTATAGGAAGGATGTTGTTAAACCTGAAAGGATTCAAAAAATATTTACAAGGATGTTGCCAGGGTTGGAGGATTTGAGCTATAGAGAGAAGCTGAATAGGCAGGGGCTGTGTTCCCTGCAGCGTCAGAGCTGAGGGGTGACCTTATAGAGGTTTTTAAAATCATGAGGGACACAGATAGGGTAAAAGATAAGGTATCTTCCCTTGGTTGGGAGAGTCTAGAACTACAGGGCATAGATTTAGGGTGAGAGAGGAAAGATATAAAAGAGACCCAAGGGGCAACATTTTCAGGCAGGGCATGGTGCATGTATGGAATGAGCTGCCAGAGGAAGTGGTGGAGGTTGGTACAATTACAACATTTAAAAGGCATCTGGATGCAGATATGAGTAGGAAGGGTTTAGAGGGATATGGGCCAAGTGCTGGCAAATGGGATTCGATTAATTTAGGATATCTGGTCGGCATGGACAGGTTGAACCAAAAGGTTTGTTTCCATGCTGTACATCTCTGTGACTCTATTTTGAAGGGATTTTGTTCAGTCCATAACATTATTCATGTGCCTGTCCAAATGTCTTTTAAATTTTGTAACATTTATTATCTGTTGTAAATGTTGTAACCGTACCTGTTTATGGTGTGGCATCAGAAAAGCACAGCAGGTAAGGCAGCATCCGAGGAGCAGAAGAATTGATATTTCTGGCATAAGCCCTTCATCAGGAATGTTGAGGGAGGCACGCAAGGGGGCTAAGAGATAAATGGGAGGGGATGGGGCTGGGGGAAAAGTAGCTAGGAATGCAATAGGTGGATGTAGGTGGGTGTGATCAGCTCTAAACAGTTCAGAGCTGAGAGTGGAGTGGATTGGTGGGAAGGAAGGCAGACAAGTAGGACAGTTCAAGAGGGCAGTGCTGAGTTTGAGGATTGGATCTGGGATAAGGTGGGGGGAGGTGCAATGAGGAAACTAGTGAAATTGACATTGATGCCGTGTGGTAGGAGGGGCCCAAGGCAGAAGATGAGGCATTCTTCCTCCAGGCGTCGGATGCTGCCTGCTGTGCTTTTCAGGTGCCATACTTTTTGACTCTGTTCATGGTGTCAGTGAGTTACCATATCTGGCATGGTCACCTCGTATTCTCGAGGCTGTTTGGAATGGTGGGCAGATGCAGGCACATGTAGATGGTGTGGGTGGGATCCTGGGGGAAGAGAGGAGCCTGTAGATTTACAGGAGGGACTCTCAGGAAGGCTATTTATATGCATGGATGCTCACAGACAGAGGCGGGAAGCCATCGGCTATGGAACGCTTATCATCCCCTTCCATCGTGCTGGAAATGTAAAGTATCCAATGGGGATAAACATGGCTGAACACACACCTGGAGTAAGTTAACCTCCTAGTCAGGAGATTCCTGCAGGACCTATCGATAGTTTAAACATTATTACACAGGCATTTGCACAGGATATAGATCTATGGGGTCCCTATCGTTGGTAGAATCCTAAAGTATTGCACCCTTTGTCACACATGGTGTTGGCCAATGTATTGACAGCTCCATTTTCAGGCACAGAGGCAACAAAATAAAAGGGTTGTTACACAAGGAGGGCTAACGTTGTCAGTGTGACTCCCAGATCACGTACACACATTGTTTGTCTTGCTTCCACATGATACAGTAAGCTTTCAGCACATTCTTCAATCCATGAAAAGTGATGTTGGATGCTGTAGCAATGCCTTTTTGCCATACACAGAGAGACTGACAACCAGATGTGTGGTCAAAGTACTTAAAATTAAATACAAGAAAAAAGTCAATATTTACAACCATTCTTACCTGATCCACCAAAGTTTCCTCAAAATGTCATCTTCCTACTCTGTGTCCCTTTATATCTAATTGTAGTCCTTGGTTCCAGAACTGGCTAGAGGGAGATTGCTTGCCAGTGGGGCTTTTTGGCCCTGAAGGTTTGGTCAGACATGCGAGGGTCTTCTTGCCAGAGACAGGTTGACTCCACTCGTGTTGGATTTTGATAGACGGGGGGAGGACAGGCAGAGAAGAAGTGGAGGAACAGCCACCTCTGTAGTGTCCCAAGTGGAGACTTCTGTGTGTGCTTTGTCCTGCAGGTGGAAGCCTCACGGCACTGTCCTGACTCCTTGTGAGGATGGAGCATCTGCAGTGTCTGCCAAGCTCACCATCACTAATCGTTGTGTCATCAGTCCTGAGGGCCAATGCCTGGAGCAGTGTAGTCCATTGTGTGCTCCTCTCCAGAAGATGCTGAAGTTGCTGGACCTTATTCTCCAATGCTAACTGCCAACCTGTCCATGTGGACAGATACATAGTCACATGATTTGCTGTACTGATACAGCTTCTGGGCAACTAGGGCCATTAGGACAACACATCTATTCTGGGACAGGCTAAGCAAAGACATGCCAGAGAATTCCTAGAGGCCTGGCACTCCAACCACAATGCCATAAAGATACACATAGATCTAGATACCATCTATCAACCCCTCAGAAAATGAACAGGAAATGATATCATCACAAAACCCAGGAACCCCATTCAGGACAAACATATAAATAGAAAGCAGGAGACAACAGCTTTGCTTCACTTGGAGGTCGCCACTGATGATGTTACCGAGTCAGGTAATGAAGCGTCTGGATATCAAACCTACAGCTCAGCGAGCAAACCTACACCCTAGGGCCATTGTATCTCACATACTTATCCACTGCTCCTCTCCCTCCCTGTAGATGTGAATGAGGTCTCTGAGGGTGATTGTAACAAGGTCAGCCAGCTGGATATCATAGAATATGAGTTCTCTGGTTGGGGCTGTTAATCTGGTATTGTCAGGAAGCCCTGGCTGACAGATTAAGAAGAAGTGTCAGAGATTCCGTGAATCTGAGAGCTGATTCTGAAGAGGCAGTACTACAGTCAAGGACTCTTCATGTGTAAACCAAGGGTGACTTGGTGATGGGATACGTCTATGGAGCTATCTCAGTGGTGACGAGAGTAAAGAATGTTCGTAAAGAAACTCGCTCACAGTAGTCATCTTTGAGTCGGGGTGAACATTTCTATGTCATGCCTTTGTTTGGGAGGTTTGACTAATTTAACCCTACCGTCACAGACTGTGCCAATTATATGGAAAGAATGTTACTTTTTCCGAGCTAATGGCATTGTGGCTAAAGAATAGCAGAGTGATTCTCCTGACAACCTGTGGAACCACAGCTTTTTCTCTTATTAGGAGTGTAATGTTCCCTGAGACACCAGATACTACTACCTTTCAAGAATTGACAGACATGATTAAGGAATATTACAATCCCAAGCTTCCTCTAATTCTGAAATGCAATCATCTTTACTTAGCAATTTGAGAAGGCGGAGAATTTGTATTGGGATTTTTGACCAAGTTAAGATGGCTGGCAGATGCATGTGACTTTGTTTTAACACTTAATGAGATGCTTAGAGACCATTTGGTATGTAGGATTAATGATGTGATCACCTAAAAGTGCCTACTAGCTGAAATCCAACTGGACTTCAAACAGGCACTACAACTGGCTGTATTATTATAAAATGAGGCAAATGGAACTTATGAGTTGCAAAGTTTTCTGATGGAAGTGGATATCCTTGCCAGTTCGATTGAGCTTGAGGAACACCACTTGAGTGCAGGCGATTGTGTAACTTCACTCAGAACATATCCAGGACAGACGGTCTCTAGGTTGGTCCACAGCAAAACACTAAAACAAAGCCAAGTCTTGGCGAAATGTTTAAAATTGTCTTCAAGATTCTGACTGGCAAGCCGTTGTAGTTGCTGTTGCTATGCGGACTTGAGACAGCATAACAGTCCCACTAGGTCAGAACTGAGTAAGATAACTCATAGGCCGGAACCCAGGTGAGTTCATAACCGGAAAGTCCATCAATAGCTGGTGTTCCCTCCCAGTCAGGGACCACTTCATTGGTCAGGGACATTCTGCCTTGGATCTTCAAGTGACCATTCTCCAAGGCAGACTTCGAGATACGAAGAGTGGCTGAGCATAAGCTGATAGCTGAAAATGTGTTGCTGGAAAAGCGCAGCATCCAAGGAACAGGAGAATCGACATTTCGGGCATAAGCCCTTCTTCAGGAAGAAGGGCTTATGCCCGAAACGACGATTCTCCTGTTTCCTGAAGAAGGGCTTATGCCCGAAACGTCGATTCCCCTGTATTCCTGAAGAAGGGCTTATGCCCGAAACGTCGATTCTCCTGTTCCTTGGATGCTGTCTGACCTGCTGCGCTTTTCCAGCAACACATTTTCAGCTCTGATCTCCAGCATCTGCAGTCCTCACTTTCTCCTCGAGCATAACCTGATAGCCAAGTTCAGTACCCATGAGGATGGCTTCAACTGGGACCTTGGGTTCATGTCACACTACAGATGACTCCATTGCACTATACACTCTCTCTCTCTCACACACACACACAAATCACACAAATCACACATGCACACTCAGGCAGACTCTCTCTCAAATACACGTCGCTCATATACACATGTACAAAATATTCAAACTCTCACAACACATGCACATACCTTCTCACAGGCTTATACTCCATCAGACCCACACACACACACTTTACCAAGCTTGCACACAGTAAAACACACACTCTCTCACATGCACTCACACTCACAAGCACACACTCCCTCTCTCTCTCTGTCTCTCTCCTGCACATGCACACATATATTAATCTATGCTGTGAATTTGTATTTGCAGAATTATATTTGTAGATACATTCTATTTTGCTCAAAAAAATGCACAATGTGCATGCAGTCAATCTATGTAATATTGTGTAAATTCTACTTTAGAAATAGAACCAGTCTAACTCAAGACTGGGATACAGGTAGACTGTAACCTTACATCCTTAATGCATTGTCTGACCTGAGATGTCACCTGTTTTAAAAAAAAGACCTTAAATTATCTCGAGACTGTGACTTAAAATAAATTCTGGGATTTACATATTAATGAACCGAAACCTGCAACCCATTGTAAAAGATGAAAGACTGAACAACAATCTAGGTTTGGTCAATATATCATTTCAGTTGCATGACACTGCAATCTTTTGCTATAAATTCTGTGTCTTATGGTCCTGCTCCACAACTATCTGATGAAGGAGCAGTGCTCTGAAAACTAGTATTTCCAAATAAACCTGTTGGATTATAACCTGTGTTGTGTGATTTTTAACTTATAAAGGGTCCTAATAAAGGGTCAACCTTGAAACTGGTCACATAGACAAGCCCGAGCAAAGAAAGAGATATGCTGAAAAGTGTTGGCATACTATCATGGTATTGACATGCGACGTCTATCTGTATGGCATTGGGATGGTATTAGTTCATAGGTTGCCCAATGGTGAGGAATGCCCAATTGCATATGCATTGGTTAATGCAGCATCCAAATATGCCAGATAGAGAAAGAAGGTGGTCATATTTGGAGTAAGGAAGTTTCTTCAATACCTTTATGAATGAAAAGTTGTGATAATAACACACGACAAACCCCTACTTGGTCTGCTTAAAGAGGAAAAAGTAGTGTTGCCCATTGCTTTGGGTTGCATTCAATAGTGGTCTGTAATATTAAGTGCTTATAATTACAGTTAGAAGGAGGCCGAGTAGTGAATGCAGAAGCATTGAGCTGCCTCCCACTAACAGATACACCACCAGTGGTACCCCTAATTTAAGAGTCTATAATGCTATTACATTTTCTGAACACACTCCCAATCACAGCTGATGATATCAGACTTTGGATGCAGAAAGATTCAGTCCTATCAAAACTGAAACAACAGGTGGTGATGAGTAAATCAAGAGGCCATCTCGATAGACTTGAAACCTTTTTGGACCTGGTGAGACAAGCTCAAAGTAAAAGATGGCATACTGTTATGGGGCGTAAGAATAATTGTCCCGAGCAAAGGTTACCATCAAATACTGGCTGAACTCCATCAGAGCCATGGGCCTTCAAAATGAAGATGTTGATGAGATGTTATGTCTAGTGGCCAGGCCTGGATGCAGATGTAGCTCTGTTGGTGGGCAGTGCCCAGAGTGAGAATGACATGGGAATAGTTGGGTAAACCTTGGATTTGGTTGTATGCCAACACTGCAGGTCCTTTCATGGGTTCAATGTGCTTTGTTATTGTAGATGCTCACTCAAAGTGGTTGGTCATGCACAGAGTCCATTCATCAAAAATGGGGATGACAATAGGAAAACTGTGCATCATTTGCGAAACACAGACTCCTGGTCATTGATAACGAGCCATTTTTGACAGCAGGAAATTTTGGAATTTGTTAAAGTCACATGGGATTTGATATATAAGGACAGGTCCACACCATGTATTAACCAATGGCCTAGCAGAAAGAATAGTGCAAACTTTGAAGGCTAGCTTGAAGAAAGAGCCTACAGCCTCTCAAGCTGTCACAGTTCTTATTTGCTTATAGTATTATCCCATATGCAACCAAAGGGATAGCTAATGGGTAGAAGACACTTCACCAGGTTAAGTCTGATATTCCCAGATTAGATTACTTACAGTGTGGAAATGGGCCCTTTGGCCCAACAAGTCCACACTGACTCACCGAAATGCAACCCACCCAGACCCATTCCCCTACATTTACCCCTTCACCTAACACTACGGGCAATTTAGCATGGCCAATTCACCTAACCTGCACATTTTTGGACTGTGGGAGGAAACTGGAGCACCCACACAGACACGGGCAGAGGGTGAAACGGCATTCAGGAACTCCAATGCCGTACACAAGACTCCGCCAAGTGTGAGAGACAGTTTGATACAGAGGATGATGATTGGTGTAAGAATCATAGAAATGGCTCAGCATAGGGAAGAGCAATGGTCAACATGAGGTCAGGATCAGTGATGTCTCAAGTTCAAGTAGGTGCGACAGTCCTGATCAAGCATATGGACGATATGCAAACCGTAAATTCACAAATGTTGCGGGATCAAACTGTAATCTGCCTCTCGGAGGATTCGGAAAGCCGTCTGGTATCTACGGGTTCACCCTCTCTGTCAAATGTTAATGTGTCATAGAATCATGGTCATAAAGATGTACAGCACTGAAACAGACCCTTCAGTTCAACTCGTCCATACTGACCAGATATCTACTGCCCCTATTCATAGACCCATCCAGATGTCTTTTAAATATCGCAATTGTACCAGCCTCTACCTCTTCCTCTGGCAACTCATTCCATACATGTACCACCCTCTGTGTGAAAAGGTAGCCCTTTAAGTCTCTTTTATATCTTTCCCCTCTCACCCTAAACCTAGCCCTCTAGTTCTGGACTCCCCCACCCCAGGAAAAAGATTGTCTATTTATCCTATCCATGCCTTCATGATTTTATAAACCTCTATAAGGTCACCCCTCAGTCTCTAATACTCCAGGGAAAATAAGCAGAGCCTATTCAACCTCTTCCTTACACTCAAATCCTCTATCATCCTTGTAAATCTTTTCTGAATCCTTTCAAGTTTCACAACATCCTTCCATTAGGAAGGAGACCAGAATTGCATGCAATATTCCTAATGTGGCCTAATCTATGTCCTGTATGGCCACAACATGACCTTCCAATTCCTGTATTCAATACTCTGACCAATAAAGGAAAGCGTACCAAATGCCTTCTTCACTATCCTATCCGCCTGTAACTCAACTTTCAAGGAGTTATAAACCTGCACGCCAAGGTCTCTTTGTTCAGCAACACTCCCCAGGACCTTACCATTAAGTGTATAAGTCCTGCTAAGATTTGCTTTCCCAAAATGCAGCACCTCGCATTTATCTGAATTAAACTCCATCTGCCATTGGCCCATCTGATCAAGATCCAATTGTAATCTGAGGTAACCTTCTTCATTGTCCACTACACCTCCAATTTTGGTGTCATCTGCAAACTTACTAACTACACCTGTTATGCTCACATCCAAATCATTTATGTAAATGACAAAAAGTAGAGGACCCAGCACCGATCCTTGTGGCACTCCACTGGTCACAGGCCTCCAGTCTGAAAAACAACCCTCCACTACCAACCTCTGTCTTCCACTTTTGAGTCAGTTCTGTATCCAAATGGCTAGTTCTCCCTGTATTCCATGATGTCTAACCTTGCTTTCCAGTCACCCATGGGGAATTTGTAAAACGTCTTCCTGAAGTCCATATAGATCACATCTACCACTCTGCCTTCATCAGCCCTCTTTGTCCTTGATTCAAAGGTGGACATGACACATCTGGCCTCCTCAAGGCCTTTGCTGCTGGAAGAAGAGAGTGAACTTCTGCCGAGGCACCCCTGGTGCAAGAGATGAGCTGCTGTGCATTACCTGCTGCCCGTGCCGGGCACCTATTTGGAGGAATCTGATCCTGTGCTAAAACACCAAAGGGGCTTTGCAGGAAAAAGGACAGATCCATGTCCTCGGGTTCAGAGGGGAAGGAATGTAATGATTGTAACATGGCCAGCCAGCTATACCTTATGGAATATGACTTCCCTTACTGGAGTTGTTAATCTGGTCCAATCAGGGTGCCCTGGCTGACAAATAAAAAGAAGAGTGTCAGGGATTCTGGCACTCTGACAGCTGGCTCTGAAGAGGCAGTATGAGAGTCAAGGACCTTTGTGTGTAAATAAAGGGTGACTTGGTGATGGGATACTGTCCTCTGTGAAATTATTTCTCTCTCATAGTAGGTCCCTCTAGTATCTTGGGACAGAGCAGATGCTCGGTCTCAACAGTTTGACGAGATATGGAGAGAATACTCACTAGGATTCACGGCAATAAACCATTTGGAAAAATAAATGCAACTTGGACTTATCCAAAAAAAGTAAGATTCATCCCAGTGACCTTTAAGAGAAGTTGACCAATCTTGTCATGATTCTCAAATCCTTGCCTGCTCTTTGTTTAGAGAGGAAAGAATTCTCAAATCAATAAGGAATATTGCATTTTCAGTTGTTATTGCATTCCTTTGTACCGACTCCTACTTCAATATGAAAATTATTATGGCTGTATGAGTTTGCTCTGGAACAGATGACTGGCAACTAACTATATTTCATAAACAAATTGCTCACATAATTAACATGTCCAGTTTGTTTGTGACTTAATGATTAGCACTGGTAGACCTATTCCTATTTATATATGATTTAGATCCACCATCTGGACCCACTTGGTGAGATAATACAGAATGCTTAGAAATAAACAGACCTCTATCACTCTGTATTCACTATTAAAAGTAAATCTTATTCTTTTACAGTTCAATGAAAAACCACAGTAAGTTAGGGACGTATGCAGAAAATTCTTGATGCAGTTCCACAAAAAAATGTAAAATCAGGAAAATGTAATAACGAAGATTAGTGAAAATGGACATTTACTTTCTTTCATAAATGTCTGGGCTCAGTTTTAATTTTTGATTGCCATCTTGGCTGCGATCAGCAAAACCAGCAAAGTCCATGAGCTGGAATTTTATGGCACTGTCGATGTTGGGTGAGATACAGAAGGATTTCAAAGTTGCAGGCACATCCAAATTCTGGGATTCCTGCCTTATTCCCAATGTGCCATTTTTATGGGTGTGTGATAAGAGTGTGGGCCCACATGCCCTACTCCATTTATATCTCTCGCTATTCCCATGCAGTTGGGCCCATTCTGGTGGCAGATGTGGTTCACAGTACTTCAGAGGAATTGTGAATTATGGAGGAGCTGTAATTTGGAGTAATTAGCAGATATGTATTGTGAACTTCACAATGAAGATGAAATCTTCCCAGATCCGGAACGACATGAGCAATGTCATGTCTACTGGGAAAATATTGCAAGATTAGAAAAATGAAGTTCTCCACATCAAGAAAAAGTCCATTTTTCCATTTGAGGTTTTAACTTTTAAGCAATAAAATAATAATCTTGCTTGAGCTGTGAGGGGCCTATTTGCATGCATTAACATCTAATTGTTTCCTAATCTCACCTCATTTATATGCCATTTGCTATTTAACCAGGCTGTGAAGTGAAACTAGATGATGACAATTCCCAATATGAAAATCTAAACAGGTACTTGTCTCCAGCTCACTGCTTGGTAATTTGGATTTCCATCATAGCTAGAAATCCCCAATATCTCAAGGTACACTCTATGGGTAGCAACTATCTGCATATCTCTGTCCATTCAGGTTGGCATTGGACAAGGACCAGCATCTTATGGATGTCCTTGTCAGAGTCCTCCACTTCCCACCGAATCAAAGACTATTTGCTTTAGAGTATTCAATTGAATACTATTTGATGTGAATACTTAGAGTCATAGAGATGTACAGCATGGAAACAGACCCTTCAGTCCAACCCTTCCATGCCGACCAGATATCCCAACCCAATCTAGTCCCACCTGTCAGCACCCGGCCCATATCCCTCCAAACCCTTCCTATTCATATACCCATCCAAATGCCTCTTAAATGTTGCAATTGTACCAGCCTCCACCACTTCCTCTGGCAGCTCATTCCATACACATACCACCCTCTGTGTGAAAAAGTTGCCCCTCAGGTCTTTTTTATATCTTTCCCCTCTCACCCTCTAGTTCTGGACTCCCCGACCCCAGGGAAAAGACTTTGTCTATTTACCCTATCCATGCCCCTCATAATTTTGTAAACTCTATAAGGTCACCCCTCAGCCTCCAACACTCCAGGGAAAACAGCCTCAGACTGTTCAGCCTCTCCCTACAGCTCAAATCTTCCAACCCTAGCAACATCCTTGTAAATCTTTTCTGAACCCTTTCAAGTTTCACAGCATCTTTCCGATAGGAAGGAGACCAGAATTACACACAATATTCCAACAGTGGCCTAACTAATCGCCTGTACAGCTGCAACATGACCTCCCAACTCCTGTACTCAATACTCTGACCAATAAAGCAAAGCACACCAAATGCCTTCTTCACTATCCTATCTACCTGCGACTCCATTTTCAAGGATCTATGAACCTGCACTCCAAGGTCTCTTTGTTCAGCAACACTCCCTTGAATGCTCACTTTACCAAGAGACATTTTGTTCTGATATTTCCTGCATTGGTTTAATGGAATGAAGACCAAGGATCCATTCACTGCAGAGAGTCTTGTTGCTGTGACTATTGCAGAATAAAGGAACAGAGAAATTGAGGAGGAACAAATGTATCAGCAAGCCCAGGACCAGCAGTCACATCCAGCACTTGATACCATCTCCTCCTGCTGAGAAGAGACAGTGTCGAAATTGATTCAGGATGTCCCATGTTACTATAACAGAACTGTGACGTTTGCTGGAATAGGACTTGTGAACTGAAGAGTTGGGTGGCCATTCTATTCCAGTGCCCACCAAGATGGCAGCTGCACTACATTTATGTGCAATTAATTGTTTCCGTGGATCCTCGGCAGATCTGTCCCAAAAATACGACAAAGCTTTTACTGAAGATATTTGTAATTTCTGTCCACAAATTAGGTTTCAGCAACCTCACCCCTCCTCCCCCGCTGCTGGAACATAAAATAATGAGCTTTAAAAGACCCAGTTGTCTAAAATATTCCACTATCCACACAGCTTGGATCTGTTAACTGAAAGTTGCATTCTGATTGCAGCATGTTCTGAAACAAGCTGGGAAAGGTTCTCTGACCAGGTTAATAAATAGATGTGATGAACAGCAGACAGGGAAGTGTTCTAGGTCCTCGGATGAAGCTCCAGATATCTTAGTGCTGGAAGCAGAAAGAAGAATAGAGATAAAGAAGAATAGAGGACCTCAGGCATAAACTCATTAAAGGAGTGAAAGCAAATAAACTTGGAGATCAGCACCATTATACTAGCTCTTAAAACCTGGATACAGTGCCAGAAAAAAATCAGTGGTCTAAAGTGAGTGGTTAAGATTAGGGAATGCATCCTCAAATGTCATTGCCTACTAACTGCACCATCGACCTTACACACAGTTCAATGTGCCCCACTGCCATCACTCAGCAGTCTGAAATTTTCAACAATCAAGACTCATCTTTGACATTCACTCACACGACTCTTGCCTACACCTTGCAACTTTATCAAACTTTAAGCTATAAAGATAGTCCGTCATATCTCTGAAGTTTGGGCATATACTTTCTTTGTGCTGTAGGCTCCATCACCACTTGCATAGTGAATTGCATTATCAATGCTATGAAAAATCGAATGCAGTCCTAGAGTTACAAATGTTGATGTTGGACATAGTCCATTGGTTTTGTGACACCGTTCCAGTTCAATATTAAAAATACTTAAGATCATATTCAGGATTCAAAAAATTATTTATGCCCTATTGTGTTATTTAACATAAAATAAAACTAAAACATCTTTATACAAATATTATGGCACAAAATGTTCCATGGAGGACATCCCAAGCTTTATGAAGCTTTAATGGAATAATTGCCAGGGAAGCCCGAAGTTGAATGAAAAATTCTAATTATTAACCATTCCACATCATCTAGACAATAAGACTGCTTCATTTTACTTTCATTCTGAATACTGCTTGGAATTCCAATGATATGCTTAACGCAGCTGGATAACAGAAGGATGCACTGTTCTTATTCACAGGTCATCATGGACTGTACATGTCAAAATAATACCAAATTACATTTCTACAACATGCACGTTACACCAAAAAGATCTGTAAGGGAAAATAATATCTTTTGTTCAACTGTAGCATTTTTTTAACCTTATCATCCATTAGTAAAATCACATATCAAAATATTTTGATATACTAATATCATATACAGTATTAAATTCCCAAAGAGCTATTGGTAGTATTGTAGAAATATTGCAGCCAACAATTTCTATCTTAATATGACTACTGGATTTAAAATGAAAGCATTGCAAAGCAAAAGAAGGACATGGGAAAAAGGTGTAGGCCATTTAGAGTTCATTCTACCATTCAGTTAGATTATGGCTCTATTCCTCAATTCCACTAACCTGCATTTTAGGTAAACTCTTAATTTTGAAGAATATTGTCGGGGAAAGGCGGTGACAGGTATCCTTAAGCCTACCAGACAGAATGAGTGCATTGAGCTGAAATGAAAAGATCGTGACCTAATGTTTCTCATGTAAATTCACAAACCCCCCATCCCCTCCCCTTAATATTCTTCAGTTCTCTTCAATTTTTTTTCTGAGTTGTTAAGAGAATGATACTTTCAAAAAGTGGAAAACTTGGCAAATGCATTTCAGAATGTAAATGGTTTTTTTTCATTTTTATTTGCAAAGAATGTAATTTTTATTGGATGCCCATTGATTGTGTCCTGACAAATCTAGTGAATCCATGGATTAAAAAGAAACTTACACTGTTCAAATATCATTTTAACATTGCATAAACTCCCTTTACTACCAGTTCTCATTTCCCCGAGAAATGGTCACACTTCTCCCTCATCCCCCAACAGTGTCCACATCTTCTGACCCCCAGCAGCATTTACTGTCCCTCAGCCTCCATAACTCGTGACAATTCCAACTCTTCTGACATTGGTCAGGTAGGGGTCAAAAATTTTTTGTAGGTGAGTTGAGTGAGGGGGACAGAGGTTGAGGCAGAAAGTGGGTAACAGGGTCAAAGCTATGGAAAGGGATGGCTGAACTTTGCCAGGAGAGAGCGGATTATCATGCTGAACAGTGTCGGGACCAGAGAAAATGTTGACGTTGCTCCTTTTATGATTCGATATTCCAGCTGATTTACTTATTGCTTGGCTTGTTTTATGCCTTCTATGAAAATCTCTAAGTAAATCTGTGTAAAAGCCAGCAAAAGTCTAGGGAAAACAGCCCATATCTGTGTTGCTCCGTCTCACTGATCCCACCATCATAAGTAAGCATGCAGCAATCTGGATAGGTTGAAACCAGAAATCAAAATTTCAAACTTCCAATATACACGGACATGTGCCAGAAATTATTCAATGTTCCAAGATGCATCAGTGACTGAGATGATGACAAAAGTCTGGTTGATTCAAATTTAGCATTACTTCTTCACTCATCACTTTTAACCTTTCAGTAATAAACCCACAACTTTGTTTACTTTTGTTTTGATGTGTTTTGGGAACCTATTAATTTTCGTAACTTGTGCACTTGAACTCCCAGATTCTTTTGCTGTATAACACAATCTTATTTTTCAAGTAATATGTGACTCATTTATTTTTCTTGCCAAAATGTCTTACTTCACATTTACCTGTTGAAATTTATTTGCCAAATATAAGATGATTCTGCAATTTATTACTGTCTTTGTACATTTTTTGAGAATCTTCTGTTTTGACAATGATTCCAGTTTAGTATCATCTACAAATTCAGAAACGCTGGATGGATTTCATGGGCGTGCAGAGTGTTGGGTACCTCATGTCCACCTCCTCTGGAATGAAAATGGTTGGCAGCTGACACACCGAAAAGAAGCTTTTCCCACTGGCATAACTGTGCGGCTGATTGGTTAAATGAGGAGAAAGTGGGATTCCAGCCCCTGAGTGGGAAGATAGCTTTGCCTCAAGATGCTGGATAATCTGATTGGCTAGCAGCTTTATCAACCCCAGCAACACCAGAACTTGGCAATGAGTACTGCTGTGGCTGCAAAGATATTCAGCTTGAAGAGAAGATGGATGCCAGAGTCAGGTAAGTCAAAGAGTTTTTGGGATGGTAAAGATTGGGCAGCTTAGCGATGGGTTTATAATGTGGGCAGAGAATGGAGTGCTGCTTTGGAGACCAGGTGTGAGGGTGCAAAGGATGAGGTAAAAATGTGTAAAAATAATTGACTTTCCACTCATATCCATGTCATCCACATGGTAGTGAAAGCATATCTTATCCAGGTCATATGACTCAGTAAAAAACTCAATTTACCCTTAATTATTTACTGAAAATTCAGGGAGAAGCTGGCTGTCCACTCACTTACCATGTTACAGATGACAGCTTGAGGCTGTCTGGCAAAAGTCAGAAGTCATACAACAGCAGCTTATAATCCAACAGGTTTTTTTGGAAATCGCAAGCTTTCGTAGCGCTGCTCCTTCGTCAGATCTACTTCACCTAATGACGGAGCAGCGCCTTGAAAGCTTTCAATTTCAAATAAACCTGTTGGATTAGTGTAGTGTGATTTCTTATTTTGCCACATCAGTCCAACACCAGCACCTCTGCATCATGGTGCCTGCAAAGGTGATGCCACCTCCCATTTTAATTGCTGACCTGTTGAAAATACATTTGACATGGGTTTGTAAAATCCAGCCCATTTGATTCTAAACTTGAAGTCATTAATATAAATTCTAAACAACACAGTAAGCAGTGAAGATTTTTGTATCCCACTTTTTGTTACTCCAATAAACTATCCTATAATTTGTCCTGAACATAATTAGTTATCCAAACTGCGGCAGCTCCCATAACTCCATCATCTCTGACCTTATTCATTAATCTATTGCACTTCATCAAGGAACTTTGACAATCTTGATAAACTACATTTACTGCATAATCCTTGTCTATCTGCATTTTACCTCTTCAAAGAATTAAATGTGATTGGTCTAGTAAGACTCCCCTTTTGCCTGATTTCCAATCAAGCACAACAGAGTCTCGGAACCAATTGGGGAAGTTCACAAGGTAGAGCTTCTCAGTTATTATCGTTAGGTCATTTAGACTGATTGAATGGTTGAATAGTGAACTATATCACCAGTCTCAGCCAGACTCTTCACCTTTCATCTTGAATCATCTTGGTTTCTCCACAGCAAAGTGTTCTACATTATTAGATTAATTAGCATTTAATAAAGGAAATATATTATAATTATTTGGACATAGTACAAAATACTCTTTTGAAAAGTGTTGTATTTAATTAAAAAGGGTATGATGTGACATTGATGAGAGAAGCGATAAGTATTGATTGACCTATTACTACTCATGCAAACTTTGCTCTGAAGTCTCAACTACAATAGCTCCCCTCTCTGATTCCCAAGCCACAATGTCTTTCTTCCCTGGAGTCCTGAGAAATATTAGTCCAAAAACTGTATACTAGTTCTTCAATGTAGTTTCAATCATACAGCACATTGGTTCTGCTTTAGGCCTGTTATTTTTGTGAATAAGATTGATAAAATAAACTTTTGTTTATAAACTTGGATCTCTTTGAATTGGGCTATGCAATCCATGACCTGTCTATGGTTATAACATCAAGTTTGAACTATTCCATTTGCGGAAGGTCATGATAAGGTCACAATCAATAATTTCCACTGACTCATCAATAAGGATGCACACTAAATGGATATATGTGGATGTAATTTATTGCCAACTCAAGCGTACCATATCATATACTTAGACATTAAATGAAATGAGGAAATTGAATTCAACATTTTCTGTTGGGGTCATCTTTGTTGATAATCTGGTAATCACCTGTGTTCTCTATGCAAAAATCTATTCATCAAACACTTTCTATAGCTTCAGGCTATAATGTCCAGCTCTAAGCAATTCACATGTTGTATTTTTTTAGCCACATAAAGGTCATAACTTTTGGCTAAGCAATGAAAATTCACAAATCATTTTATCGAGTTTACTTTTTTTGGTTGATACATCTACTCCAAGTGATGAAAATGCAAAGTGATCGTACTCATTTGCACTTATAAATAGGTTGATATGTTGACTCCAAAATGATAAAGCTGAAAATGTGTTGCTGGAAAATCGCAGCAGGTCAGGCAGCATCCAAGGAGCAGGAGAATCGACGTTTCGGGCATGAGCCCTTCTTCAGTTTCAGGCTCTTGCCCGAAACGTCGATTCTCCTGCTCCTTGGATGCTGCCTGACCTGCTGCGCTTTTCCAGCAACACATTTTCAGCTCTGATCTCCAGCATCTGCAGTCCTCAGTTTCTCCTCCAAAATGATAAATCCCAGCAACTTATAAAAATTCCAATTTAACTTGTGATTTAAAAAATACACCTCCCAAGCAAGGCTTATGACATGCAGAACAGCTACAGATTAGATAAATGTTCTTTAAAGTAATACTAAACACAAAATGTTTGTTTGTCCAAGCCACTGAGTAAATAAACTGCTCTCTAATCTTAAAAATTGACTTTGATTTAGATTTCATTATAATCAGTTTTGATTAAATTGCTACCATCTAGACTGTCAAGGACAACTGTCTCATGGAACACCAACACTTGCAAATTACCTTCGAAACCACTCACTGTCCAGGCTTATAAATATATTGATGTTGCTTCACTGTCCTTGGGTATACCTGCACCAAACTGACTGCAGTGGTTCAAGTTCTCAAAGGCCTGTTAGGAATGGGTAACAAAGCCTGGTCTTACCAGCGATGCTCATACACCATACACCAAATAGATTGCAGCAGGTGAAAGCAGCAACTCACTGTGACCTTGTCAAGGGCAGTTAAAGATGGGCAATACATACTGGCCCAGCCAGCAACACTGATATCCCATGAACGAATTAAAAAACAGCAGTAGGTGGAAATGGAAGTTAATAATTTAGTGGCAGACTTTAGACAACTTAAAATATAAATGCAGAAACTTTTGAAAAGCTTGCACAATTTCATGAAGAGTAATGTTTTTCTGAACAAAAATACATACTCTTTTTTGATGATTGACTTCAGAAACTAACAAGTGAATCTGATAGGAGGAAACAGTGCAAGTTGTAAATTCCTATTGACTCAGATTTTCAGATTGCCTCCAATGTTAATTTAAAACAATATCATTCATACAGTCAGAAAGAGCGACTTTGGAGAAATGATCTTATAATGATATATAAATTGAATTTAGTTATTCTAATTATGGATGAATTTTGGATTGATATTTTAAAGCTCTTTTTTATATCGGAAGTAGTCTAAGAAAGAAAGATGTCCATTTATTTAGACTTCCCCTGGTCTTCTTTCAAAAATGTAATGGATTTTTGCATCCATCTGGAGAGGACAAATAAAATGATTCAATGACTCATCTTAAAGATGGCAAGTCCAAGTTAGAATAGATTTTCACACACAAAACATGTGAAAACCCAAGGTTTATTTAGAAGTGAATTTAATAGAAAACTCACCATTACTATGCTTTTGGGTGACTGAACAGAAGATTCACAAAATATTCATACCCAAAATGCTCCTGTGATCTGAAAAGTGAATAAATAAGCCCATCATTGGGCATTTCACTGGTGTTCAATGGATTATTGATGTCAGACATTGCCAGTCAGCAGCAAGGCATTGCTATTTTTCTTTCCTCTAAATCATGAGCGATAATGAACTGAGGTTAAAAAGAGCCGGAAATTAGGGGGCAGTTTCCCAAATACCAGCGGCAAACCATGAAAAAAAGAGTGGGAAATCAGAGATCTTCAAATAAAGCCAGTGGCAACCAATAAAATTAGCTGGAAACTGGAGAAGGTTAAAAAAAAGTGGCATCCATTAAAAATAGCTGGAAATCAGAGAGGTTTAAAAAAGACCTGTGGCAGCTGTGAAAAAGAAAAGGTAAAGCTTAAGAGAGACAAGTTGTGTTTAAAGAATCCAGAGAGGATTCTTACAGATGGCAAAAATGAGCAGTAGGAGATCTCAAGGAAATTAAGCAAAATATTCAATTTGTAATGCACGCTTCTCTTTAAAATTACACTATGATGATTCAGATTAGTTAATAATTATTGTAAAATCAAACTAAAATCCATCTTTTAAATATAATCTGGACTTCAAGTGTTTCTATTAATGACTATCAAAAGCAAATGTTAAAAAAATTAATAAATGAAAACTCCAACTTCTAATGTTGTGACAAGAAGTTTAGACACTGCAAAATTGAACTGGATTGCTAAAACTGCAGGTAATGTCACTAGTTTGAGATTCTCCAGCTTGGAGTCCTCAAGCTGGAATACAAATTAATGATACTCAGACACATGAGGCAGGGGGGAAGGAATACTGGATCAAATTTCTTCTGAGTAAAGTCATAGCTCAGAGGGAAGCACAGGGTTAGAAAGCAGAAAGTGTGGTTGCGAGTCAAAAGGTAGTAGAAATCAATGAGAAACCAAGGAGAAGATTATGAAGACACTAGGTCTGACCATCTGTTACAAAGTAGTTGATAGCTGCAAGGATAAGGAGAAAGATTACAGGAAGGACCGCCAGGATGCAACTCCCTGAAGCAGAAGGCAATCCAAACAGGGAAGGAGCAGAATAGAAGTTACACTGCATTCAATGGAGATTAATGGCATATTTTGCAGTCACTACTCTGTTTCTGGATGTATTGAGGATATTTCAAAATATCTGGAGAGGAATTTGAAAGGGAGGGGATGAAATAAAAATATAAAGTGCTGGAGAAACTCAGCATCTTTGCACCACGAAATAGAGTTAGGGTTTCGAGTAGTCCAATATGACTTCTTTGTAAGAGAGTTGCCGCAGTCCATGTTGGAAACAATGATAGGAAAAAAAATAGAGAAATTCCTGCTAATTAAAAAAACTATGTCATACGTTATAATCAAAGGTACACAATAATTTCATAGGAAAAGAGATATCACGGATGCTTAAGTAAAAGACTGGTGTGAAAATGAGAGATTCCTTTTCAGGTGGCATTGACACCACTCAATTCAAGAAGGAGTCGTATTGGTGACTTCCTGAATTAGAATAAGCCCAACATTCCAGCCGAAAAGATAATCGTGGTTTTGGTAGAAGTTTAAATTAGCAAGATGCAGATGATGGAGTTAATGTAATGAAAATAGGTCATCTGAAGACAGACATTTTTAAGTTGTGCGTAAAGGCCAAACCAGTTTAAGGAATCAAGCAATGCAATCAATTAGGAAACAAATACAGTAAGCGAACTTACATATGAAATAGTTGTTAAAACAAAAGTGACAGGATTTATTAATCAGAATGAAATAGATTTTTTGCAAAGCAATAAGTACAGCATCTAAAACAGAACTCAGAAACAAAAGTCAATGATCCATAACAAATAGCCAGATATTTTATGGATAACTGAAATATAAAGGATAGGATTTGGTTGTTAAATATTGTAAGACATAACATATAAAGAAAGGGTATGGAAGGAAAAAAAGGTTGGGGTAGCTGCATTAATTGATGACAATATAATGGTAATAAAAACAAAGGTAAAGTCACCATATTCTTACCAGTCAATAGAGCTGTTCTCTCATTAGAGAGGGTGAGTCAATTAGTGGTGGTTTAACCTGAGAGCTACCATGTCTCAAGCAAGGGGAGAGGTTAAGAAGGAGAGTCTTTCATGGTAACCTCAGTTGGTGCAGGAATTGAACACATGTCTCACTCTACATCACAAACCAGTCATCCAGCCAACTGATCTAACAATCCCAAAGTAAAACAAACATAACTAATATTAAGATTAGTTTGAGCCAACAGATAAAAAGGGATTGATTATGTTCATATGCTCTTCTGTAGACTACTATAGTTGAAGGAAGTAATTATCCCAAACTACAGGGTAGGCATTCAATTATTTGAAAAGAAAATTCAATGATCATTTGAGGGAAATAAGTTTGCAGAAGGATGGGATTAAGTAGAGATCAGACATGGATGATAGACCAAATGGCATCCTTCTGTCCCATAATGATTCAAGGACTTATGGCACTGATGACAAGGTCAGCATTTCAGTGTCAGCCTAGTTACTCTTCAGCCTTACTGCTTCCTAACCCTACTTGTACCTAATAGATCATTGAGAAGCTCTGGGGAGTAAGGAGTTAAGTCACTTTGATCAAAATATATAGCCTTTGACCTACATCAGTAATTTTGCAATTCATATGACTGCTTTTTTTAGATTCCCTATAGTGTGGAAACAGGCCCTTCAACCCAACAAGTCCACACCGACCCTCCGAAGAGCAACCTACCCAGACCCATTCCCCTACATTTACCCCGGCCTAATGCACCTAATACTACGGGCAATTTAGCATGGCCAATTCACCTGACCTGCACATCTTTGGACTGTGGAAGGAAACCGGAGCACCCGGAGGAAACCCACACAGACACAGGGAGAATGTGCGAACTCCACACAGACAGTTTGCCCGAGACAGGAATTGAACCCGGGTCCCTGGCGCTGTAAGGCAGCAGTGCTAACCACTGAGCCACCATGCCGCCCTATTTAGTTCCTATTTAGTTTTTGGTTACAGGTGAACCCTAGGATATAGAATCAGGAGGACTTAACTATTATAATAACTCTAAAAACACAGGGGTAAGATTAGGCTCTCACTTCATGGAGGTGGTTGTTGTGTGGCCCGTGTGTAACATGTATGTTATTTTCTCTTTATCAAAAAATGCTTAGTTGTGTCCAGGTCTTGCTCTGGGCATGAACTGTTGGTGTTAAGCCGAGGGATTGCAAACACAATGGAATACTGTCGAGAGTGTGGTGCTGGAAAAGCACAGCAGGTCAGGCAACATCTGAGAAGCAGGAAAATTTTATAGCACCACACTCTCGACTCTGATCTCCAGCATCTGCAATTCTCACTTTCTCCACAGTGGAATACTGTACAATCATGAAAGAATATCCCTACTTCTGGCCGTTATGGTGTGCAGTGATGCGGGGAAAGCCTAGGAGATTAGAACTAAGTAATAGAATTGGTGCAGGCATGAAATACCTGCACAGAGGTCGGTATCCTTTCACCAAATCATCCTTTATTTACATGTGCAAGTACATAGGATCTGACCAACCAGCTCAAAGCCAGTCCCTAGACTGAGGAGACCTTCAGAATCTCCTGCCTTTACTTTTTTTTTTACAAGCAATGCCCTTATCTCCTGATTTTGTTTTTTAAATAAAGAAATCCAAACAAAAAAGAAACAAATATCTTCCCTAAACAAGAGGGGGTAAAAAGACAAAGAAACTCTCCTCCTCTTTAACAGCAGGAACACACTGACTATGGCCCAGCCAGCACAGAGTCAGTTCCCTAAACTGAGGAGATTCTAAATCTCCTAGTTATAATACACCCACCCCCAATAGCGGTAGTGCTATTTCCTGGTTATGTTTTATTTCCTCCTTCTCTTTCCCCAGCATTTCCTGTCTCTATCTGTCAGCCTGATTGGCCCATGTTAACAAGCCCAATCAAAGATTTCATAGTCAATATGATCCATCTGGCCCTGGTTCCAATCACTACAGGCTGAATGGTCTCCTTTGGCATTGTAGCAATTCTGTGATTCTGCTATGATGGAGGGAATGTTCTTGAAAGGCAGATTGCAAATAGCTGGGCCAAGGATATTGCCTTGAGAAGCTCCTATGAGCAACCATGGTCATCTTCCTTTCTCTCAAGTAGGACTTCAGCCGTTGGAGAGTCCTGATCTCCATTGCCTTCAGTTTTATTAGGACTCCTTGGTGCCAAAACTCAGTCCCTTTCTGCTGCAAAGTTGTCATATCCATATTTGAACCACTGAGATCTGGAGTGAAATGTACGAAAAGTATTTGGAGTATGTAATCATTTGTAATTCCCAAAAATATGAAAGTTTTATAGTTGGCTTTTGACACTACTTGAAGTATTATGAAGGCAGAAACCATTCTTTAAAACAAAATTAAATTGAATGCGCAATTAAATAAAGTTTTGTGGAAATTCAAATTGAGTAACACACCATTAAACCTACCTGCTGTACTTACTTAATTGTTTCTTACATTTAAAAAAAACTTTCTGCTCTAACCTGTCTTTGTTAATTAAACAAACAGTTAGTTGGATCAATATTAAGGGGAAGAAATACAGGGTTAGAGCTTCTTTGAAAATTGAGCAATTCATTTGATTAGAATTGCAGAAAGGAAGGATCAACTGTATTCTTTATTTAAATTCAAAATCTTCCTGCATGATAGTTAATTGCTGTGGTCACTCTGTTCTTCAGATACCTGTAGCTTTAAAGCGGATGCAGGATTCAAAAATTCTGCAGTAAGTATTGGTTCATTGCAACCTTCTTCACAGCAATTATTCTTTGACAAGCCCTGTTAGCCAATATCGGATTCAAATCCAATTAGCTAGAGTTTCGCGCTTCACCAATTACTATGGTTAGTGTTTCTATGCATAATCAATAAGTAATTCATGAAAGGAATATTGATATTCACCTATTTAGTCCTATTTAATATTGGTTATTGTAACATAAGTTTTATTTCTCATCTTTTCATTGTCAAAAAGAAACAAATCTTCAAGGTACAGCTCAATGATATGATGTTATAGATCTTTGGAGACCTACACTACTATCAGCTTCATTACCCTTTATTACTCTTCACCTACACAACAACGTCTGTTGCAGTCAATGTGTCTTCCACATAATAGTGATGACTAGAAAATTAGCTATGTTTAACTCTATATCTCATACATTATATGTTACATTTATGGCAGTATTCCACCTTAGATTTTTGCTGATATTCTGCAAACTGCTTCAGCTTTGCTCTGGCAATTTATGTAGTTATGTTAGCTGATGCAAAGAAAGACTGCTTAGAATCTAGCTGCCAACCATCTATTGGTGCTGTTTGCAATTGACAAGTTGTCCATCAGGGAAACACAATGATTACCCTAGTTAGAAACTTGGATGATGTTCATACAAATTTGTTGCTCACATTCAGAATTTAAGTTGAGAATGTCGGTAGTGATGCAATTGTCCCAATTTAAATGTTTCTATTTAAGTCTGGATTTTCTTTTATTCATTTCTGCTTGCCAGACCTTCATTTGTTGCCCAACCTTAATTGCTCGTGAAAAAGGCAGTGATGAGCTGCCTTCCTGAACCAGTGCAGGACAGTCAGAGGTAGTAATGCAGTGTTTGGTAGGGAGTTCCAGAAATTTTGGAGGCACAATGGTATAATTGTGGAAGGGAACTTGGAGGTGGTGTAATGGCCATGTGTCTGGTGCTTTTATTCTTCTGTGTGGTAGATGTCCTGAGTTTGGAATTAAAAGAAATCCAAAGACAATTTCTTTTTCAAAACTCTTCCAAACTGACAGAGGATATCCAAAAGCATTGCAAAACTGCACAGTACTGAGCACTGAAATGTATTCATCACAATGAGAGACACAAAATATAATCAGAACAAAAACATGGGATTGAGTCTTTTGAAGTGGTTTTAATTATAAATCAAAATAAATTTATGAACAAGAAGACTGCATTATGAAACATTGATGGAAAATATACCCTCTCTTTCTCAGCGCACCATTTTTTTCTTCTTTTTAGTTACTGCTAGGCTGCAGGCAATGCAATCTGGTCTGTCACTGAGATGCAGCATTTGTGTTCCGATGTGCTATTTCGCAGAAGAAAAGAAAGCACAAACTGCCATTAATCTTGCAGAGTCACTTTGAGCAACAAGGCATTGTCTGGTGAGGGAAGTAAATTGGTATTGTAGTGATGCAGTAAGGGTTACTCACTGAGGTTGGAGTTGAGGTGCATCATTGTTTGGAGGTAGAGGTAGGTTCAAACATATTACTGCACTCACCAGCTGACATTCTTAATGCTGTCATGAGGATTCTAGAATTTTCCTCATCATTACATTAAGACAAATGTGAGTAGCAAAGTCATGGAAAATAATGGTAAGCACCAATCGATCATTCAGGTCTGTGGCTGCTCTTAGGATTACTACATCTCAAAGAAAGGGAATTCATAAAAAAGCAAATAGTCATTAACTTCAAACTTGTGCATCTCCTACTGTTGTAGTATCACATCAAAAAATGATTGTATTACTCTAAATGAGATGCAGAATTATTGAAAGAAGAAGAAGTTAATGACACAGAAGAGTTTTCAATCTTAGAGCATGATTGTTGTGGATGTTGCTAGGAAGGTATAGGTAAAGCAAGAATTGGAAAGGAAACCTGGGAATGCAATGGCACAGAGGCACAGGTGAGTACCACCTTGGCAGTAGATTATTGTAATAGAATTGTAGTAGTTTTCCCTGGAGCGTCGGAGGTTGAGGGGTGACCTTATAGAGGTTTACAAAATTATGAGGGGCATGGATAGGGTAAACAGGCAAAGTCTTTTCCCTGGGTTTGGGGAGTCCTGACCTCGAGGGCATAGGTTTAGGGTGAGATGGGAAAGATATAAAAGAGACCTATGGAGCAACTTTTTCACACAGAGGGTGGTACGTGTATGGAATGAGCTGCCAGAGGAAGTGGTGGAGGCTGGTACAATTGCAACATTTAAGAGGCATTTGGATGGGTATATGAATAGGAAGGGTTTGGAGGGACATTGGCCGGTTACTGGCAGGTGGTATTATGACTCTATGACTCTATAATTGGTTATTGTACATGACAGAGAAGTAATGGAAGCTTAGAATTACTAGACAAATTACGTGTGTAGTGTGCTAGCTGGCAATGAAGAACGAGTGGAAACATTAACAAGTTATAATATGCTACCAATTGCATTGGAAGTCACTTCTTCCCTCAATAGTTATGCCATAAGAACCTTCTAAGCACCCAAATGTAGGTTTCTAATTTACATATATTCATGAGCCCCCCCTCCCCCCCACTTCCTGTCTCTGGCAGGCATACTGATTACTTAATCAACTGTGTAGTCAAAATGGTGGGCTGTGAGAACAGCTGTGGCAACAGTGGCTCAGTAGTTAGCACTGCTGCCTTACAGTGCCAGGGACCTGGTTCAATTCCACCCTCAGGTGACTGTCTGTGTGGAGTTTGCAAGTTCCCACTGTGTCTCAATCGGTTTCCTCCGGTGCTCGATTCCTCCCACAGTCCAAAGGTGTACAGGTCAGGTGAGTTGATCATGCTAAAGTGCCCCATGGTGTCCAGGGAACACAGAGTACATGGCAGCCTTTGTGTAGAGCCACAGAAAATCGGGGCGATACTAACTGAATATTTTGCATCAGTATTTACTATGGAAAAGGATATGGAAGATATAGACTGTAGGGAAATAGATGGTGACATCTTGCAAAATGTCCAGATTACAGAGGAGGAAGTGCTGGATGTCTTGAAACAGTTAAAAGTGGATAAATCCCCAGGACCTGATCAGGTGTATCTGAGAACTCTGTGGGAAGCTAGAGAAGTGATTGCTGGGCCTCTTGCTGAAATATTTGTATCATCGATCATCACAGGTGAGGTGCCGGAAGACTGGAGGTTGGCAAACGTGGTGCCACTGTTTAAGAAAGGTGGTAAGGACAAGCCAGGGAACTATAGACCAGTGAGCCTGACCTCGGTGGTGGGCAAGTTGTTGGAGAGACTCCTGAGGGACAGGACATACATGTATTTGGAAAGGCAAGGACTGATTCAGGATAGTCAAC
>NC_057716.1:81428981-81489585 GCF_004010195.1 Chiloscyllium plagiosum | reverse complement strand
GACATTGGTTAGGCCACTGTTGGAATATTGCGTGCAATTCTGGTCTCCTTCCTATCGGAAAGATGTTGTGAAACTTGAAAGGGTTCAGAAAAGATTTACAAGGATGTTGCCAGGGTTGGAGGATTTGAGCTATAGGGAGAGGCTGAACAGGCGGGAGCTGTTTTCCCTGGAGCATCGGAGGCTGAGGGGTGACCTTATAGAGGTTTACAAAATTATGAGGGGCATGGATAGGATAAATAGACAAAGTATTTTCCCTGGGGTAGGGGAGTCCAGAACTAGAGGGCATAGGTTTAAGATGAGAGGGGAAAGATATAAAAGAGACCTATGGGGCAACTTTTTCACGCAGAGGGTGGTACGTGTATGGAATGAGCTGCCAGAGGATGTGGTGGAGGCTGGTACAATTGCAACATTTATGAGGCATTTGGATGGGTATATGAATAGGAAGGGTTTGGAGGGATATGGGCCGGGTGCTGGCAGTTGGGACTAGATTGTGTTGGGATGTCTGGTTGGCGTGGACGGGTTGGACCGAAGGATCTGTTTCCATGCTGTACATCTCTATGACTCTATGGCTCTATGAATAGCCATGGGAAATGCAGGGTTTCAGGGATTGGTTGGGTAGGTGTGGATGGGATACTCTTCAGAGGGGTCGGTGTGGACCTGAAACACTGATTGGCCTGCTTCCACACTGTAAGGACTCTATGATTAAGAACCAGGAACAGGAGAAGGCAATTCATCCCCCGATCTCATCTCAGCCTCAACTCCACATTCCAGCCTACTCTCCAAAACCCTTCAATCCACTACTACTTAAAAAATTTCTCCTTAAATTTACTCAGGGTCCTGGAATCCATTGCAATCTGGAATCGTGAATTCACAGATTCACAATACTTTGAGTGAAGTAATTATTGTTAATCTCTGTTTTAAATGCGTCATCCCTTATCCAAGCTACAGCCTCTTTCTAAATTACCCCACGAAGGGAATCCTCTACTCCTCGTCGACCTCTATACAAGGTGAATTGAGTCATGACTATTCAGCAGCTTAATTGTCTCACTTCTACTATTCTTACTGAGAGGAGTTTTAAACATTTGGATCACAAAATAGAAAGCTATAAACTCATCAGTGTTAAGATTTACCGATGAGCGGGAAGAAAACACAGAAAGAAGCAATGCAGGTGACATCCCATGATAATAAAAGATAAAAGATAAGCAGTAGCGAAGTTTGGAAAATCATTTGAAAATGTTTGAACAAAGAAGAAGAATCTAACAGTCCTGATCTGTTCTTCTGGTCCTGTTACAATTAGTAACTGTAAATACATCGTGATCTAACCGATAAGAAGATTGAACCATATTGTTTATTCCCTCTTTGGAATTTTTAAACCAGGAGACAATCAATATATTTTGTTATGATTTGCTCCTCATTGCTTTTCCATCTGTTCTGTTTTTAAATTAATGCTAACCTTGGTAAGACACTAAAACCTATTTGTTCAATGTATACACTCAATAGAATTTACATCCCAGTCAGTAAAAATAAGTTACTAAAATCCAGCAAAAGAACATTTCGAAAGTGAAATATTTTCATTCACAAAGATTGTGTCTGTAAGTGTTTGTTCTCTAATGAGCTCCCTGCAGAGCTGCGTTCATGCTACTCTTTAACTATCCTGAAGGTGTTTCTTATGGGAACATGATAAAAGGAAATTATTGAGGGTTTCTGTGGAAATATTGGAAGGTAAAATAATTGAATTGAATTAATTTAAATTGTCAAAAATTTAAATAAAACTATGAGGAAAAGATTAATCTCGTTACTTATTCCTCACATATAGCTCAGATTGAAAATTTACAAAGAGAATCCACAGAAAAATGAATTTAACACTTTCCAACATGAAGCTGTTTTGAATTATTAAGGTTCCCAGTTATTTTTCCTATTCATATTCAAGTCTTACAAACATGATGGTATATTTTGGGTGGTAATGTTTTATCAAATTAATGTGAGTATACCTCTAGTACAAAAAGGGGATCCAGGAGTGTTAGAGCATACTTTGCTTTAAAGATATGCGGGATGATTTTCCAGGGTTTGTGTGGGTATGAATGGTACTGTGGAAGACCGTCCTTGGTGTTAAGCAGGAGGAAGAGCATTTAAGCAGGAGGAAGGTGCTGAGACATTGCTGGTTTGCGTTCTGGGAGGGGACTTTGCAGTCAACACGGGTGTGAAGAGTATCATGGAAGAACTTGCTTTGAGGAACAGTTAGCTCCAAACATTACGTTACTGTAGGGTTTCCATCCATCCTTCCTCCTCTAACCACTAAAAAAATTAGAGCTTAGGTTCAGAGGAGAAGAGGTAGAATGTCGTGAGAGGAAGGTTGGCAGTGAGAGTTTAACAAGAAACAAAGTAAATATTGAGATGTACAGATTGTACTAAGGAAGAGAGAATACCTACCACCCAGTGGCTTTGACATCCATCATTATGAATTGCTTTGAGAGGTTAGAAATGTTGCACATCAAATCCAGCTTTGCAGATTGCCTCCATCTGCTACAACTCACCTACCGCCTGAATAGGTCCATGACAGATGCAATCTCCCTGATCCTACACTCATCCCTGGAACATCTGGATAACAAGGACACCTATATCAGACTCATTTATTGAATTTAACTCCATCTTCAACACCATAATTCCAAAAAGATCTCATCTCTAAACTTCGAGATCTAGGACTCTGCTCCACCCTCTGAATTCCTGACCTGGAAACCAAAATCAGTAAGGATAGGTGACAACACCTCCTCCACAATAATCCTCAACATTGGTGTGCCACGAGGCTGCGTACTCAGCTCCTTATTCTACTCCTTATACACTCACTGCAGTGTGGCAAAATTTAACTCTAACTTCAATTACAAATTTGCAGATGACTGAATGGCTTAATTTCTGCTCCTATGTCTTATGATCTTATGACACCACCGCAGTGGGTCAGATCTCAAACAATAACAAGACAGAGTTGAGGAAGGAGATAGCTCAGTGACAAGGTGTAAAGATAACAATCTCTCCCTCAATGTCAGCAAAACAAAGGAGCATATCTTCAACTTCAGGAAGTGGAGTGGAGGACATGCCCCTATCTGTATCAATGGTGCTGAGGTGGAGCTTCAAGTTCCTAGGAGTAAATAACAATAATCTGTCCTGGTCCATCCACTTCAATGCTAAAGTCAAGAAAGCACATCAACACCTCTACTTCCTCAGGAAGCTAAGGAAATTCAGCACGTCCACAATGACTCTTACCATTTTATAGATGCACCTTAGAAAACATCCCAACCGGGTGCATCACAGCTTGGTACAGCAACTGCTCTGCCCAAAACCTTAAGAAATTACAGAGAGTTGTGAACCCATCCCAGTCCATCACAAAAACCAGTCTTCCCTCCGTTGACTCCATCTGCACTTCCCACTACCTCGGGAAAGCAACCAACATGATCAAAGACAACTCCCACCCCGAATATACTCCTTTTCACCTTCTTTCATTGGGCAAAAGATACAAAAATTTGAAAACACATTCCCAATAGTTTTAAGAACAGCTTCTTCCCCACTGAACAGATCTTTCCTATACTAGAGTTGATCTTTCTCTGCACCTTCTCTATCGCTGTAACACTGTATTCTGCATTCTGTTGTATTACACTGCTGTACTCATGTCAGGTATGATTGTCTGGTTAGGACACAAAATAATACTGTTTATTTCTTTTAGAAATTTGTAGCATTAATTTTCTTATGAGGAAATAAAACTCCACATTTGTCATATAAATTTTTCAGGCCCAGAGATGTTGATCAGCAGTTTTTAAAAATCAATTATTATACACTTCAAAACTCAAACTCATGATTCATTAGTCTTAAGAATTTCCAGGTGTTTTTAAAGTGATTGTAATACTAATTATCCTAAAGCTACACCATGTCCCTGTCTTCAGTGAGGAGTTCAGTGTGCAGCAAAGGCTGCAACAATACACCCTATGAAGGGGCATGGTATCCCTGCTGGAATGGTTTGAATTTCTACATTCAGCTTAGCATAGAAAAAATAGAATAGTATGTAAGTTAGCTTGCTGAGCTTGAAGATTTGTTTTCAGACATTTTGTCACCATACTAGGGAACATCATCAGCGAGAGTCTCCGGTGAAGTGCTGGTGGTATGTCTGCCTTTCTATTGAAAGGTGACAAAAAGTCAGAAAACAAACCTTCAAACTCAGCAAGCTAACTTACATACTTATCATCACCTGAACTACCAATCTTCTCAAAAATTACTGAAACAGAATAGTTTTTAACCTTAATTTTGCCAACAGTGAGTGCCGGTGGCATTGACTTTCTTATTACTACAAAATCCAGACCAATAAATCTCCACAAGATTACTATAAAGTTTATTCTGAAAGGACTTCATCTACTAATGTGATATTTACTGAGAAAGCTACTTACTTGGCAGGTTGAGAACAACTTACTAAGTGTCACACATAAAGGACTTTTCGTTGATGTTTCTCATTTAGTGGCGACTGAAATGCCTAACCACAAAGCTGATTGATGTCATCTCTGTGTAGGGTTCACAACAATTGCCAAAAAAGCTCACTTGAAAGAATTTTTCTTACAGAAAACAGCTGTAGAAGTTTGCCATTCCTACAACTTCAGATCATATCATGCCATCTTTGAGGAGACAGGCACATGTCAGGCAGAGAGAAAAGCAGTCCCATTTTAATTAGTTTTATATTTCATTTAGAAAATGTGCTGCTTTTATAACATTGTAAATTATATTAATTGAAAACACTTTCTCCTAGCACTGGTTCCAATAGATCATGAATAGTGTTTCAAATGAACTTAATTTCCAAAATGGTTGGGATTGAAAGCTTCACCCTTTCCCATAGATTCCTCTGTACTTTTGTGGTGATTGTGACACTTTTGTGATTAACACATGATTTAATTTTGTTTTTGCTAGTTCATCGTAAATTGAAATACAGAGAATGGAAAGTTGATTGTAATTACCTGCAGATTTCCTTATCCTCATTCAACTGTGTAAACAGAATATCAAAATAAAAATAGAAAAGCTCTAAAAACATTTTTATTCTGTTCTTAAATAAAAAAAAACAGAAAACTCTGGAAATGTTCAGCAGGTCTTGCAGTATTTATAGAGAAAGAATCAAGTTAATGTTTTAGGAAACAATCCAAGAAATGATAAATCTGTTTGTTTGCTTCACAGATGCTGCAAGAACTGTTGCGCATTTGCAGTATTTTCTGTGTAGAAAAAGGTTTAATGAATATGTAATTGGACTTATGAGGTATGCAACGTTATAACTGTGGCCTCAGTGATTATGCAATAGAATTCTGCTGGAAGGTTTGAACGGGAGCAGCTCGGACATGGAACTCTGCTGCCTTGCAATAATGTGCACATTATTAATAAATATTGTTGAAAATAGTCTGGCCCAAGCTTATATGCAGAACAAAGAAACAAATGCTAAAATAATCTGTTTTTATTTCAGGTGATCAGAAATTGCAGTGTTTTGCTTTCATTCAGCTCTGATTTGATTATTACTCAGTTAGGGATACTAGTATGAGATAATTTAGATAACCAGTAAGAAATATTAAATATTAAATATGATGCAACCAAAAGGAAACTAAACTCCTCCTGTTCTATTACAGTATCAGCAGAGCATGCTGACTAAGTGCTGAATTCTACTTTTTTTGAGTCAGGTCCAATTTCTGGAGGGTTTGGTCCGCAAGGCCCAAGGAATACACTTGCCATACCTTGCCAAACTTAGCTCATTAATTACCTGTCACACCCCTATACCATCTCTCATGTCTGATTTCTGCTCCATCTTATCAGGTGCTGTTCCCGGAACAACTTGACACTCAGCAATTATCCGGGAACTCTTTGCGTTCATGCCATCTTTAGAAGCTCATTGTGTACCCAGGCAAGCACCTGGGTCAGTCCAGAGCTACCCTTGCTGTTTGCTGACATTTGCCTTGGACGTGGTTGACTGTGCTCTACTTTGCAGATAGGGTCCTGGAGGTCCTGCTGGAAGGGGTGATGATAACACAGGGCTTCCCTGGACTCGCAGTGGAGACTGTGGCATCAGACCATTCCAGCTTAGTCTGTAGTTGCCTCATGGGGCAGTGCTTAGTTGTCTGGAGGAATGCCTCGCTCTGGAAGAAGGGGTCAGTGTCCTTCTCCAATCAATCAAGACGTGTTCTACACTCTTCTTTCTGATACCTCACGCACACTCCATCTCTGCCGCTGTATCCACCTCCCACCAAAGCTCATGCTCCACTACTTTCACTGTTACCTGCAACATCTTCCCCTCATTCTCAACCATCCCACACTTCAACACCACTAACTCTGCATGCAATTGCACTGCCTATGCACTCATTCAGGACACTTCTCCGTCAGCACTAACAGTGTAACACTGCTAACACTTTCATCTCTTGCCACACATGTCTGTCCCTGATTCCATGAGGAAAACAACCCGCAGTAGGGCAGAAAAAGTCAAAGCGGGAGGTCTGCCATCAGTCATTCAGCTTCTTAACACCATTTGAGGAGAGGATTCTGATTCTGATTGTCCCATGCAGTGCCTGGACTAGTATTGAAAGTTGTCCGTTGAATTGCCAGTTGTACCCCTTGACTTGACTGAGGCCTATTGACAACTTTGACAATATTTCTGCAGTTATATATGCATTAAATGACATGGCAAGACAATTGTAAGGGATCATAACCTCGTATCTGTGACTGAGAGGGCAATGTGTAAAAAAGCAAGGCAGGGATACTGTGGGCATCCAGGTAATCTCAGAATGTTTGAGCACTCTGAGAGCAAGTAAAGAGCCTGGAGATGCAACCTGGGTCAATTCATGAACTGGGCCCACGTCCCTGAGAGCACTATATCTTTGCTGCAGCATTTCAATGAGAGTTGCTGGTGCAGAACAAGGTGCAGCATTGAAGTGCAGAAGCATCTAGTAAGTGGTTTGGAACTATTCCATAAGATCCATTAGAGGCTGCCAATGTTAGCTACCAATGTTTGTGGATGTGGGGTGCGTGTGGGCTGGTAAGACATTGGTGCCTTGTGTTCAACATAGAGGTTGCTGTGAACAAGTAGCAAACCAAATCTGCCACACGGTTACTTTGGTTTCCTTGATGAGTTTTCCTGAAATGACGCCAGGTTGGTGAGTTTGGGATAAGTGAGGTGAGCTGGGGCTAATAAGATGTTCAACAACCACCATTGCCTCGTGAGAATCTCACTTCATTGCCTGTGCAAAGCGTAAAAGATTGTGTGAGTTGCTCCTGACGTGAAGATAGATATTTCATTCTACAACACATTTTGCCATAGCCCACCTTGTTCAGACCCCTGTAATATTCCACCTTATGTGAGAAGGACTTTTGTACATTCTTCTGTTCTCTTGGAAGTGATGATACCAATCAGGTGATATACCTGTTAACAAATAGAATAGCTTTATCTCTTATTTTCCATTGGAGAATTACAGTAAAAAAGAACAATATTTCATCAAGGTTGACCAGATTTAAGTTCAGGCCAGCGTACCTTACTAGGAAAATTTCACCATGAAGCACTTTCAATTGAATTCAGCATATCTATTCTTTTATGGACTGTTATCAGAAAAATGAGCTGAAGGTTACTGAATTAGTTTGAAAATTCAGACAAAGGACCTGCAACCCCCTAACTAGCATTGTTTGACTGGGATTCCAGTCCCACACAGTGTCATTGACTCTAAATGCACTCAGATGTAGTCTAATAAGCCATTCAGTTGTAAAAAT
The DNA here is from genome assembly GCF_004010195.1 of Chiloscyllium plagiosum. NCBI lineage: Eukaryota > Metazoa > Chordata > Chondrichthyes > Orectolobiformes > Hemiscylliidae > Chiloscyllium > Chiloscyllium plagiosum. The sequence goes on along the minus strand of NC_057716.1, from coordinate 81,481,821 downwards.
AATTGATTTCCACTAGATAGCAAATGTAACATTGCAAGTCGTGCCCATATAAAAGAACAAAGATTGCAGTTTCTCAGAAGTGAAAATCAGTGGTCTTAAAAATTGCCTTGTTAAATGATTTTAGCCTCAAATAAATAGATTGACACTTAAATTTCGATAGTAGCAAATGAAATGGACAGAAATGCCTTAAGCAATTGTGTGTTCATGGCTTATGTTAGCCTGTTGTCTCATACAGTCTTTCAAGTTAAAAGCAAAATATATTTCCGGTGAGGTGTACATGAACATTCCCGAGCTGCTGCACCTGTCACAAAATCATTATAGAGTCATAGAGTCATAGAGATGTACAGCATGGAAACAGACCCTTCGGTCCAACCCGTCCATGCCGACCAGATATCCCAATCCAATTTAGTCCCACCTGCCAGCACCCGGCCCAATTCCCTCCAAACCCTTCCTATTCGTATACCCATCCAAATGCCTTTTAAATGTTGCAATTGTACCAGCCTCCACCACTTCCTCTGGCAGCTCGTTCCATACACATACCGCCCTCTGTGTGAAAACGTTGCCCCTTAGGTCTCTTTTATATCTTTCCCCTCTCACCCTAAAACTATGCCCTCTAGTTCTGGACTGCCCAACCCCAAGGAAAAGACTTTGTCTATTTATCCTATCCATGTCCCTCATGATTTTGTAAACCCCTATAAGGTCACCCCTCAGCCTCCGATGCTCCAGGGAAAACAGCTCCCACCAAACACCTTCTTCACTATCCTGCGACTCTACTTTCAAGGAGCTATGAACCTGCACTCCAAGGTCTCTTTGTTCAGCAACACTCCCTAGGACCTCACCATTAAGTGTATAAGTCCTGCTAAGATTTGCTTTCCCAAAATGCAGCACCTCGCATTTATCTGAATTAAACTCCATTTGCCACTTCTCAGCCCATTTGCCCATCTAGTCAAGATCCTGTTGTAATCCGAGATAGCCTTCTTCGCTGTCCACTACACCTCCAATTTTGGTGGCATCTGCAAACTTACTAACTGTACCTCTTATGCTGACATCCAAATCATTTATGTAAATGACAATTACTTTTTTAAAATAAATGACTAGAGGCAGACTGAAGTGGAAGGTACCAGAAAACTATTATTTGAGCTACCAGAATTTGGAAGAAGCTAAACTTTCATTAATTTTATTTATATGTTTAATATTGGTTCTGCTTGCATGTACACAACTTTAAGTATATTCCCACAACTTAAGTGGCTGTGAATCCCAAATCTGTACCAGGCTGAACATCAACAATTTTAAATGATATGGTAAGAATAATAAGCTTTGTTCAGATATTGACACTGTAGAAAGCTGAGCATATTAGAATTGGGCTTTACTGTCATATGTACCCAAGTACAGGCATGCAGGAGTACAATGAAAAGTTTATAAGTCACCACTCATGGCCTCATCTTAGCTACAAGGTATCTAGGTAAAAGTTCAACATTTTGTGTCTTGCCAGCATGATGTAATAAATAAGAAATAAAGTTAAAAGTTCCAAATTTCAACCCTTCTTGAGCTATAGGCCTGTAGTCTCTCCATACTGGGCTTTTCCCTTGACTGCTTGATCTCTTTCCTGCATTGGGCTGGATCTCTGTATCCCCATGTCTCCACTCCATTGTCTCATCATCGACCGTCATCCTCTCTCTCCCACGCTGGGCTAAATCTCCCTCTTCCTGTGCCTCCATCTCGCTGACCATCAGAGTCCTGCTTGGTTGCCGATCTAGGCCCCTTACCACTTCTACGATTCCACCAACCACCAGAGTTCTGCCTGAGCACACCAACCTCCTTGTGGCCAATCGGCAAAGACCCCGCTCTGGGTCCCCAGCCCCTGTCATTGCCACCGCTGCCTCTACAACCAAACTCCCACCAGAAGGTGGTAAAGAGAAAAAGAACAAAGAGAACTAAAAAAAAGAAGGCATGGAAAGAAGAAAGAAAAGTGGTCAGAGCAGACAAGCTCTGTCTCAGGAACATAACTCTGCTTCCACCTTGTAGCTGTGAGTTCCAAAATCATTTACAGTGCAGGCATGAAGCTAGAAAGGAAATTAGAAAATGAATATTCACATTATTTATAAAATCCCATATGGCAGTCTTGGTATGGAAAATAAAAGGCCATGTAATCCATGGAAAAGTGGCAAGTTTGACTCTAAAATAATTCAGCAGCATGAAGTAAAGGGTAATGGTCGAGGAGTATTTTTGTTTTTGGAAACATGTTTCCAGTGGTGTTCTACAGGGCTCTAAATTGGATCCCTTGTACATTGCAGTATATATCGATGATTTGAACTTAAATGTAGGTGGCACATTTAAAGGATTTTGCAAATGATATAATGATTGGCTGTATGATTGATCATGAGAAAGAAAGATATAAATTGCAGAATAGAGTGGACAAGCAAGCAGAAAGTGGCAAATGTAATTCAATCTGCAAAAGTCTGGTTTAATGTATTTCACAAGGGCAGTCAAGGTACTGGAGCAAATAATAAATGGTAGGATACAGAGAGTTTAAAGGAGTGGAGAACCTGAGGGTGCATGTCCATAGACATCTGGCAGTTACATAATGGGTAATAGAAGAACAGGGAGCTTATAAGGAACAACTCAATAAAATGCTGATTTGGTATGGTTAAAGTTCTGTATATTAGAGTTCTGGTCATCAGATGTCAAATTTGATCATACTTATGAGGATACAAAAGAGGTTTATGAAAATATTGCCAGAATAGATCATCTTAGCTTTGAGGCAATATTCAATATGCTGAATCCTCTGGATATTCTTTGCAACAATTTAATTGAGTTCTTTAACATTATAAATAGGGTGAATGGAAAGTATCTCTTTGACCCGGCCACATAAACTTAAAGTAATTGGCAGAAAAATTAATGCTATTGGTGTGTTTTATTTTCACCAAGAGAGTGGTGTGGTTGAGCACTCAATGCCTGAAAGGGTGTGGGGGCAGAAACCATCATTTTTCAAAAATAGTAGGATATGTTCAGGCTGTGTGCCCATACATCCCACTCACCTGGCTGGCTGCATTATTCTTTGTTCTTTGCCTTCGTTTTGTTTCTACATTTCTCTTTTCTTCTTTGCTCCGGCTGCAGTGGAGGAAGGGTGATTGCGAAGTCTGCTCGGCAGCAATGTTGTGGATCCGGATGTCTGTTCTGCATGGCCATTGTGGCTGTGATTCTGTCAAAGGCTTCACCATCGGTGGGTCTGGCCTGTTTCTCCTGGTGGCGGTGCGGTGGTTTCAGCGGTAAATGCACAGTGGTTCCGATTCGTTCCTCATGGCTATGGTGGCAACTAAAGTGGTGACGGCTACATTGGTAGTGATTGGGAGGGTCCAGTCTCTTCCTCCTTGCTATGCCAGTGATTAGGTGGCTTTGATGCAGCAGCATGGTGGGTCCAGTCCGGAAATCCTTCCCTTGGTGGCCTCAGGGGTGGCTTCATCGGTGGCGATCTGTAGCCACTCCATAAACACAGATTGCCACAAAGGGAACAAAAGATGAACTTTGCCCTGACTTTAGGCAAAAGTGAAGACTGCAGATGCTGGAAACCAGAGTTTAGATTAGAGTGGTGCTGGAAAAGCACAGCAGTTCAGGCAGCATCCGAGGAGCAGGAAAATCGACGTTTCGGGCAAAAGCCCTTCATCAGGAATGGAGCCCTGACTTTGTCTCAATTATTCCTTTTTAAAATTTCTGTAACTGAAATGGCAGAAGTGGAATCATGACAACTTATACGCATCTCACTGTATTTTCATAAATACAAATGAAAATAAATTGCTATCCTATTCTATATGCTTTTGAAGTGTCATACCCTGCAGGACCAAAAGTTTATAGGGGGTTAGGCTGAATACTCTTTGTTGAGGTCATCATGGCTAGATGGGTTGGATAATTTCATGTCAATGTTAATGTTTTGAAAATGTTTCCTTGTTGATAGAAATGTGAAACATCAAACACCTTCATCAGAGCTGAAATTCCTCTTTAACTAAAAATGGGAGAAAGCTGTTTTTCTCCATAATTAACAAACTACTAATGATATCTCGTTCTCGGAAATTACACTTTTCAAAGCCATGTAATTTCATTAGGAAGGTGTTAATTATAAAAAAACAAGTCTGGTATTCTTGTGTTTTTAGTTAAAGCAGGAATATTGGGCTCTAAATTCAGACCTTTAATATTAACAACAATATACAGCAACATGGATTTATTTACACCTTAGCTAACGTGTGCAATTAATCCATAAATAGTTACAGTTTGACTTAAAATCAATGTTTAATTAACTTTACATATTTTGAAACAGCAAACTCAAATTGCTGCCTTCTTTTTCTTCTCAAAACATTTGTGGCAAAGTTAGAGAATGTATTTGAAAGCAATTGGGATTTCCTAGCTAGAAATGTCAGTGTCTTTCATTTAAAACCTTAAAAAATTAATGTGACTGGATGTTGGAAACAATCAAGTTTGAGTTTTACATGATATTGCCCTTCATTTATTTTCCTCTGGCTCGGTGATTACACAGTAAAACTTATGACCTTCTTAAGACATTCTTTGCCTGCAGGAGGAAACAGCAGCTCATTAACTGGAGATCGTTTTTAATACTAAATCCAAAAAGAAAAGTTTAGGAGTAATTTGAAGTACAGTGCAATCGCACTTGGATATTTCAGAATTATATGCATAGGTTGAAAAATATAATTTAGGTATATGGTAAATGGTTACTTTACATCACCACCAAGGAAAAATGACATGATGTAGCTGTCTCCAGTATTGATGAATTTTGAGGATGTGAGAGACCTACAAACATGAAATTTCTGTGGTCTGTCTGAACGTGCTTTTGTTTATAGTGTATGGAACGTAACTATTTTAAACCCACTGAAGACTTTGCCACTTTCTAAAAATAATGGGAAATTTCATTTCATTCCAGTATTTCAGTCCATAAAATAACACTATCTATCCATGAAATGTTGGAACAAATTCTAATGTCTTGCAGTGCTACGTTGTAGAGGCCCTCAATGTACTGTCCACCAAACTTCAAGAGTGCCATTTTATATCATGTGATTTTAGTCAGTTTATAGATCGAAGTATAATTTCCCTAATGAAACACAGAAGTGTTATTTTGTGACTCCAGGCAAAGAAACAATTTTCACTACTAAACATATTTGGCTAATAGAATTGTTTTCATGTCTAATTGTTTACAACATTTTGTCAGGAAATTAAAATGCCCTTCGGGCCCAAAGGTCAAGGTCAATTAAAGTGTCCTGAATAGAATGGGACAACTCACTAGGTTTAAGTCGCTGTAATGATCATTGACCATTAACCCTCATAGGGCATTCTATCACAGGTAGTATCGTGGCTATCAGAACGACAGGTATCATGAATGATCTGACTTCTTTGATGGGAGACAGCTATTTATAATTAGATTGGAAAGAAGCCAATTTCCACATCATTAAAGTGTGCAATCAATACAAAATCAGTGCATTTTGTGTGATTTTTTTTACATTTGCTTGCTCTTAGTTTCCATAGAGTAGTAGCACAGGGAATCGGTCAAGCAGTTATGGAATTGTCTTGGGTCAGATGTCAGTGATTCCTATGGATAAGAAAAATGCTTGAATGCAAATGAAATGTTTTATGTGGCACAATAGACCTATGACATGCTTTGGCAGAATGTTGTGCAAAATATTGAATTTTTATTTTCAGGGTTAATGGAAGGTTTTATTTCAAATGGGATCTATATTATTTTCTAGAGGCGTTAATATGGAGTACCATAATAAGGGTTGTAATAGATTTTGGACAAGAAAGCCTGCTTTAAACTTCAGGTGCAAAAAGTTCAGAATTCCTCTGGCATTTTTGACTTTACCACCTAATGTTTGTTTAAATATGAAGCTTTAACCATTGGTGACCAATCCTTTAGCACAACAAAAATAAACATTAAAAATATGAATATAAAATGAAAATTCTGCAGGTGAGGGAAATTGGAATTAAGAGCAGAAAATTCTGGAAATTCCGAGCAGGTCAAGCAACATTTGTGGAGAGAGAAACAGAGTTGACATTTGTGGCCTTTCATCAGAATCTATATGAGAAGATTTGTTTTTGTAGTGTATGTATAGTCTTAGCAAATACTATGACAAATGTTTGCAACAACAATGATGTGCATTTATATAGTGCCAGTAATATTATAACACGTCACTATGCTCCACAGAAGTATATCAAATAAAAATCTGGTACAGAGCCACATAAGACATTATTAGGACAGATGACCAAAGCTTGGTCATACATGTATAGCACTTAAGAAATATGTTTAAATGAGGAGACACATGTAGAAATGCTTACAGTGGGAATTCCTGAAGCTATAGAGTCATACAGCATAGAACAGACCCTTCAGTCCAACCAGTCCATGCTGAACATAATCCCAAACTAAACTAGTCCCATCTGCCTGCTCCTGACCCATATCCCTCCAAACCATTCCTGTCCTGTATTTATCCAAATACCTCATAAACGTTGTAATTGTATCCACATCCACCACTTCCTCATGCCACATACAAACCATCCTCTATGTAAAAAATTGTCCCAATGTCTTTTTAAATTTTTCTCCTCTAACCCTAGTCTTGAAATCCCCCCAACCGAGGGTAAAGGCAACTACCATTAACTCTATCTATACCCCTCATTATTTTACAAACTTCTATAAGGTCACCTCTCAACCTCCTATACTCCAATGAAAAAGGTACCAGGCTATCCAGTCTTTCTTTATAACTCAAACCATCCATATCTGCCAAAATCTTGCTAAATCTCTTCTGAACCCTCTCCAGCGTAATAATATGGTTGATAATTATGGAAGATTATGATTAATGAAGCATGATGGGTTAGAATTGTTGCAGCATGGAGCTTTGGAAGGGGTGTATGGCTGGTGGATGTTAAAGAAGTTGGCAAACCTTTCATTGTGGGGAGATTTGAAAACAAAGGTGAGAATTTTAAAACTGAAGTTTTGCTGGATTAGGAGCCATTATTAGTCAATGAGTGTAGGTGAATGGGACTTGGGTCAAGTCAGGAAATGGGCAGTAGCATTTTTGATTAACTCAAGTTTGGATTCAATAAGGGTTTCAGCTTTGGGTGAGCTAACATGGGGGTTGAATTAGCCTCGAGCAATGGAACAATTATACATCTGGAGGATAATCTCAGAGTCAGATAGGATGGCAATGTTATGAAAGGTATGATTCAGATCCAGGCAATAACCAAGGAAAGGAATGGTGCTGTTAGCTAGGAGGAGAGTTTGTGCAGAGTTGAACACAAGAAAATGATTTTGGTCTTCCCAATATTTAATTGAAGGAAATTTCTGCTCATTCAGGACAGCAAGCAGTTTGACAAATCAGAGAGAGATTGAGAGAGGTTGTGCTGTGGTCACCCTAGATGTTGTCAACATACATGTGAACCTCAACGTTATGCTTTTGGACAATGGTTCCCAGAGGTCGTATGTGAATGAGAAATGGGAAGAGGCCAAACATAAATACGTGGGGTCTCCAGAGTTAATGATGCAGGATTGGGAAGAGAAACATTTCCTAATATGGAGTGATTCTCGATGCCAAACTTAATAAGCAGTTGCACCTAACATCCAGCTGCACAGTAACAGGGAGAACGTGAAAACAAAACTGAGAGAGGTTAGAACCCTCAAATGTACTCTCAGTCTTAAAAGATTCATAATTGTTTTATGACTAACATTCTGACAGATATTCTTATATGACCCAAAGGTAATTGTAAAATGAAATCAATCCTTTAAAATCTTTGGGCTATTATGTTGCTCGCCAATCAAGATTTTGTGAAGATTGCTGAATAAAGCCACTTTACCAGCCTGGTAGTATAATGGTTAAGTCATTCTGTTGTGTGACAATCCCTGGACCTGGGTCCTGCTCCCCGGGCTGCCTGACAAGTGAATCTGTCAGTCACACTTGGGATAAGTTTTGTCAGTTGTCATTTGAGTCACTAGGTAGTCACCATGAGTCACTCATGGTGGCAAACCACTTCCCCTTGGGGAGGTAAAATCTGACACACTGCTTTTTACCCTGCAGCAAGCATATTTCCTGTTGGCTGTAAACAGAATGACATTGGCATCAAAGTGCTGCCAACACCTTCACTAGCTAAAGGGAGCAAGCAGTGTAGAGGTCTGAAGGAGAAAAAGGGAAACATTAATAATTATTGGAAGCAGTTTCAGCAAGAATCCTGGGAAAGCAATGAACGGAGTGCAGATGCACAATTTACAAAGGCGGAGACACACCCAATTACTTTTGGAGAAATTTTCAGCTTCGGTATGACAAATTCTCAAAGAGAAACTCAATCCTGTTTAAAAGATTGCAGATTTGCACAGGTTGTGGAGAGATTATCGAACATTTTAAATCTAATCATAAAGTTTTGTGGAGAAAACCATCTCGTAACTTTTATTTCAACTTTAACTGAAGCATTCCAAGTAATCTAAGGATATATAAAGCAAGGCAAAAGAAAATGGCAATTTTCATAGTATTTGCAGTTAATGCTGATTTTTCTCCATCTCTTTAATGTTTTGAATACCCACTTTCTGGAAATAATTAAATGCTTTAGTTGTCATTCTGTGATTCCCTTTCAGGAATTCTTCTTATCTATTTTTAGAGGGATGGTTTGCTTCTGAGATGCTAACATAATAGAAGGTGTTTTGGACTTTCATTATTAAAGAACAAAGAACAAAGAAAATTTACAACCCAGGAACAGGCCCAGGAACCCGAGCCAATCCAAATATACTGTCTAAACCTGTCAGTCAATTCCAAAGCATGTGTACCCCTCTGCTCCCCACCTACTCATGCATCTGTCCAGACGCATCTTAAATGAATCTACCGTGCCTGCCTCTATCACCTCTGCTGGCAACGCATTCCAGATGCCCACCACCCTCTGTATGAAATACTTGCCGTGTGTATCCTCCTTAAGCTTTCCACCTCTCACCTTGAAAGCATGACCTCTCGTTATTGAATCCTTCACCCTGAGAAGAAGCTTGTCTCTATCCACCGTGTCTATACCCTTCATGATTTTGTAAACCTCAATCAAGTTCCCCCTCAATCTCCTTTTTTCTAATGAAAATAAACCTAACCTACTCAACCTCTCTTCATAGCTAACACCTTCCATACCAGGCAACATCCTCGTAAATCTTCTCTGCACCCTCTCCAAAGCATCCACATCCTTTTGGTAATGTGGCAACCAGAACTGCACACAATATTCTAAATGCGACTGAACCAATGTCTTGTACAATTTTAAAATGACTTGCCAGCTCTTATACTCAATATCCCCGTCCAATGAAGGCAAGCAAGCTATATGCCTTCTTGACCACTCTATCCATGTGTGTAGCAACCTTCAGGGTACAATGGACCTGCACTCCCAGATCTCTCTGCCCATCAACTTTTCCCAAGGCTCTTCCATTCATTGTATAATTCGCTCTAGAATTAGACTTGCCTAAATATATCACCTCATATTTGTCTGGATTGAAAGCCATCTGCCACTTTTCCGGCCAACTTTCCAGTCTATTTATATCCTCCTGTATTCTCTGAGAGTCCCTTATGCTTTCTGCTACTCCACCAATCTTTGTGTCATCTGCAAACTTACTGATCATACCAACAGTGCCCTCTTCTAGATTATTTATGTATATTACAAACAACAGTGGCCCCAATACTGACCCCTGTGGAACACCATTGGTCACCTTTCTCCATTTCGAGAAACTCCCTTCAACTACTACTCTCTGTCTCCTGTTGCTCAACCAGTTCTTTATCCACCTAGCTAGAACACCCTGCACAACATGTGACTTCATTTTCTCCATTAGTCTACAATGGGAAACCGTATCAAATGCCTTACTAAAGTCCATGTAAATGACATCAACAGCCCTTCCTTCATCGAACAACTTGGTCACTTCCTCGAAGGACTCTATTAAGTTGGTAAGGCACGATTTCCCCCACACAAAACCATGTTGCCTATCACTGATAAGCTCATTCTTTTCTCAATATAAATACACCCTATCTCTCAGTACCCTCTCCAGCAACTTCCCCACCACCGACGTCAGGCTCACTGGTCTGTAGTTACCTGGAATATCCCGACTACCCTTCTTGTACAGGGGGACAACATGAGCAACCTTCCAGTCCTCCGGCACCTCACCTGTATTTAAGGATGCCACAAAGATATCTGTCAGGGCCCCAGCTATTTCCTCTCTTGCCTCCCTCAGCAACCTGGGATAGATCCCATCCGGTCCTGGGGATTTGTCCACTTTAATAACCTCTAGCATACCTAACACATATTCCCTACTTATGCCAACATGATCCAGACTAATCAAACTTCTATCTCTAATCTCGAGATTCATCATGTCCCTCTCCTCAGTGAACACTGATGCAGAGTAATCATTCAGAATCTCACCCATTCTCTCAGGTTCGGCACACAGCCTTCCTTCATTATCTTTTAGTGGACCAATCCTTTCTCTAGTTTCCCGCTTGCTTCTTATATAAGAATAAAATGCTTTGGGATTTTCCTTAATTCTGCTAGCTAAAGCTATTTTATGACCCCTTTTAGCCCGCTTGATTCCTTGTTTAAGACTTGTCCTACTCTTCCGATATTCCTCCAGGGCCCATTCTGTTCTTAGCTGCCTAGACCTTATGTACACTTCCCTTTTCCTCGTGGCTAGTTGTACAATTTCTCCTGTCATCCATGGTTCACAAATCTTGCCCTTCCTATCCTTTTCCTTCAACGGGACATGCCTATCCTGCACTACCGTTAACCTATTTTTGAAAGCCTCCACATCTCAAATATGGACTTCCCTTCAAATAGCTGTGTCCAATCCACATTTCCCAGCTCCTGCCTAATTTTGATATAATTGGCCTTGGCCCAGTTTAGTACTCTTCCCTTAGGACCACTCTCTTCTTTATCTACGAATATTCTAAAACTTCCAGGATTGTGGTCACTGTTCCCAAAGAGATCGTCTACTGCAACTTCTACCACTTGTCCTGGCTCTTTCCCCAGTACCAGGTCCAATGTGGCCCCTTCCCTTGTCAGACTATTGACATACTACTCTAGAAAACTCTCCTGGACGCTTCGTACAAATTCTATTCCATCCAGACCTCTGATGCTAAGTGTATCCCAGTCAATGTTGGGAAAGTTAAAATCTCCCATCACCACTACCCTATTGCCTCTACATCTATTCACAATCTGTTTACCTATTTGTTCTTCTACCTCACACTCACTGTTGGGAGGTCCGTAATACAACCCCAACAATGTAACTGCACCCTTCTTATTTCTCAGCTCCACCCATAATGCCTCACTACCCAAGACCTCCATAGTGTCCTCCTTTAGCACAGCCGTGATATCGTCCCTGACCAGCAGTGCAACTCCACCCCCTCTTTTACTTCCCTCCCTGTCCTGTCTGAAGCATCTATATCCTGGAACATTTAGTTGCCAATCATCATGCCCTTCCTTCAACCAAGTCTCTGTGATGGCAATAATGTCATACTCCCAAGCAACAATCCAAGCCCTAAGTTCATCTGTCTTACACACTATACACCTTGCATTAAAGTAGATGCATTTCAGGCCATCAGTTCTTTTGTGCTCACCTGCTCTCTGCCTATTCTTCCCTTTATTAATGCTATCTTCATAATTCTTACCGTCTGCAGTCTCCACCTCGCTGCCTACTTGTTTTCTCTTCTGGTCCCCAGTTCCCTGCCACATTAGTTTAAAACCTCCCCAACAGCAGTAGCAAAAACTCCCCCAAGGACACTGGGTCCGGTCTGGTTCAGATGTAGACTGTTCCTTTTGTAATAGTCCCACCTTCCCCAGAACCGGTCCCAGTGTCCAACAAATCTGAACCCCTCCCTCCTACACCATCTATCAAGCCACGTGTTCATCCTGCCTATTTTTTTATTTCTACACTGGCTAGCACATAGCACTGGTAGTAATCCTGAGATCACTACCTTTGAGGTCCTCCCCTTTAATTTTTCTCCTAGCTCCCTGAATTCTTCTTTCAGGACCTCATCTCACTTTCTACTTATATCGTTGGTGCCTATATGCACCAAGACAACTGGCTGTTCAGCCTCCCCTTTTAGAATGCTCTGCAGCTGATCAGTGACATCCCTAACCCGAGCACCTGGGAGGCAACATACCCTTCGGGTATGTATTGGGCACTAAATATAAGGAATTCCTATACCCACCGAGTAAGTCTAATTTATAAAGTAATTACTTTAATATATATTTTTTTTTTAAAATATAAATTCATCTGAAGGACTGAACGACATTGCAGGTTCTAAAAAGAGATAATGCAAGATAGCAGACGATGACACATCCCTCCCAAATCATCTCAATGCTTTCTATGCTCGCTTTGAGCAGAATTTTGGTGGAGAGGTAACACCTATTTTGACAAGTCCTAATGGACCTATCCCAACAGTCACTGCATCAGAGGTCAGATCAGTTTTCCTTTGTGTGAATCCAAGGAAAGCGATGGGACCAGACGGAGTACCAGGCCGTGCACTCAGAGCATGCACAGATCAACTGACAGAGGTCTTCTCAGACATCTTCAACCCCTCCCTGCAGCAGGCCACTGCCTCTGCCTGTTTCAAGAGGTCCAAATCATCCCTGTGCCTATGAAGACTCATGTAGCATGTCTCAATGACTACCGCCCAATGGTCCTAACTTTGGTGGTCATGAAGTGCTTTGAAAGGCTGGTCATGGCATTAATCAACTCCAGCCTCCCCACTACTCTTGATCCACTCCAATTTGCCTGTCAGAGCAACAGATCCACATCAGATGCCATATCACTTGCCCTTCAATCCTTCCTAGAATATTTTGACGCCAAGAACAGCTATGTAAGAATCTTACTCGTTGACTATAGCTCAGCCTTCACCACTATTATCCCCTTGAGACTGATTACTAAACTTAGTGATCTCAGACAAAGCCCCACTCTCTGCAACTGGATCCTCGGTTTGCTGACCCACAGGCCACAATCAGTGAAGATTGTGGACAATGTTTCATCCTCACTAAAACTCAACATTGGAGCCCTCTGGGGTGTGTACTCAGCCCCCTACTGTACTCACTGTATACCCAAATACCAGACTAATGCCATTTACAAGTTCGCTGATGACACCACCATCGTCGGTCAAATCTCAGATGGCGACAAAACAGACTACAGACGGGAAGTGGAAGACCTGGAAAAATGGCGCACTGAAAACAACCTAGCTCTCAATGCCGGCAAAACCAAGAAACTCATTATTGACTTTCAGTGGGATGTTACTCATTCCCCCTGACACATCAACAGCACAGAGGTGGAATGAGTGGAGCGTGTCAAGCTCCTGGGAGTGGTCATCAACAACAAGCTTTCTTGGACTCTTCAGGTGGATGCGCTGGTTACGTAGGCCCAATAATGTCTCTTCTTCCTCAGACAGCTGAGGAAATTTGGCATGACGGTGAATACCCTTGCCAACTTTTATAAGTACGCCGTCGAGAACATTCTGTCTGACTACCTGGTATGGCAACTGTCAGAGACGGTTACAGAGAGTGGTGAACTCGGCCCAGATAATCACAGAAGCCAACCTCCCATATACAGAATCCATCTACCAAGCCCGCTGTCAAGGAAAGACCACCAGCCTTCTCAAAGATCCATTCCACCCTGGTAATGGTTTTCTACAACCTCTACCATCAGGGAGAAAGTACAGAAACCTGAATACATGCACCAGCCAGTTTTGAAACAGTTTCTACCCTACTGTTGTTAGAATACTGAATGGACTCACAAATTCTGAATATTTGCCTGTACCTGTGTTTTATGTTATTGTCACTGTTTACTTATCTATGCTACTTAACTACTGCTCGCTAGACAAAGCTTTTCACTGTGCCTTAGTACTCGTGACAATAAATTCAATTCAATTCAATTCAATTTATCAGAAATCACAACTATTTTATGGCACTGGTTGTAAGAGAAAATTTAATGGGAAGAAATTCAACATGATTTCAGCCATTCTGTTTGTCCTTTGGAACTATGCTGGCCTCAGTGTAGAATTAAACAACATTTAGGGTGACATGGTAGCTCAGTGGTTAGCACTGTAGCCTTATTGTACCAGGGATCCAGGTTTGACTCCAGTCTCAGGTGACTGTCTCTGTGGAGTTTGTGTGTTCTCCCTGTGTCTGCGTGGGTTTCCTTTGGGTGCTCTGGTTTCCTCCCACAGTCCAAAGATGTGCAGGTCTGAATTGGCTGTGCTAAATTGCCCATAGTGTTCAGGGATGTGTAGATTAGGTGCATTAGTCAGGGAAAAGAGAAATAAAAGGGTAGGGGAATGGGTCTGGGTGGGATACTTATCGCAGGTTTGGTGTGGACTTGTCGACCTGTTTCCACACTGTAGGAATTCTATGATTTAGGAAGAAATCTGCATTGCACAATTAAAGGAAGTTTAATTAAATAATTAAACAAGATCTTCCATCCATTGATGGTTACTTTCCCGAATTGAACGCTCTCACTATTGCATGCAACAACTTCCCTCACTCACGCGCACATCCCAACTGTCCACACGGCTAACTTTGCATGGCTTCTGCACAGCCTACTCACTTGCCTGGGACACCACAACAGCATTTCACTACCAGCACTAACAGCTGTTCCAACCACTTTGATCTCACTCAATTCCTCACTTTCTGTCATTCCAGGAGAAGAGAGCCCAGGATAGTGCTGTAAGGACCTGGGGAGATGGAGGAGGTCCTGACATCAGACTCCATAGGCCCTGTATGAAGAGAATCCTGTCTCTCTCAGGAAAAGACTGGCACTACTCCAGTGCAGATGCTGAAGCACCAATTGAGTAAATGACTTTTTTCATTCCACTGCAACTCTCACAGCAGCCCTGCTGGCAATGATAGCCCCAACTGAGGACAGCAGAGCCTCTGGACTGATGTTTTCTCATCACTCTGATTGACCTACTTATAATAACCAGTCTGTTGTATTTCATCAGCAGAACTGACTAAAACTAATCTATAAATACTATAAATGGACTATAAATACATGGGTCACTGGACTGTAATAGGACCAAGTGCTTATCAACCATAGTCAAACCCCTGGACTGGAATCAGACAAGCTCAATAAGGCCATCTCGTTTTGACTTATGCAAGGTCAGTTATTGAAGCAATGCGACGTGTATTCTGTTTAAACAGTTGGCGTATGCTGCAGGTGTGACATTGATGAGGTATAGTGCCATGCAGCTATATTTAAGCCCCTTGTCTATTGAGTGTTCCCCATTGTGACAAGCTGCTTGCCACCCTCTGCATTCAAAAGCAATGAAAGCTGAGGCTGGTAGCCTTAAGTAAGTGCAAAGTCAGCATGTGCTAAGGAAGCTTGCAACGAGCCATATAATGCATCCTGTGCTGCTGTATGAAATGCACATATGTTCTCATGTGAAAGGTCATCTGGCAGAAGTACATAGTCATGGAAGTCTCTGAGCTCCAGTGCTGAAGAGCTGAAATGATGTGTGTTCTGAGAACAGGCATGAACCCGTGCAGAGGCTGGTGTTTTGCTCCTAATGATTTCTGTGGGCACAGGGTCACGTAGGATGATGTCCATGAAGCATGTAAGTTCATTGTGATGAAGAAATAAATGGATGTCGACCAGGATAGGTAATCAGAAATCCTCCAGGTACACCTTTAATTTATATCGGGACATTGTGCCATTTAGTTTCTTGGAGAAATAGAGGAGAATTGGAAACTGCATAGAGATAGGCATTTTGGGCTAATAATAAGATGCAAATGTATGGAAAAAGATAATTGCCATTCTTAGCAAATTTGTGAAGTCACCATTTAAAGCTCAAAGGGAAAATTGGAAAAAATGTTTCTTTGTTTTCATTCTTGCCATATTTTCACAACTTTTCCATCACCATCCATTGCACATTAGGAAGCAGAAAATACCACCTAAAGATGCAATTCTTGGTCTGCTATTGGATCTGGAAGATTAGGCAGACAAATAGCAAGAAGCAAAAAAGAAGAGAACTGCATCCGACAGCCAATGATGTTCTCAAAAAGCAGGATAAATTCAACATGGTCAATTACTGCCTCATTTGTTTACTCTCAATTATTAACAGAGCGATGAAAGCCATTATCCTCTGTGCTATCAATTGGCACTTGCTTAGTGATAATCTGCGCACTATTGTTAGTGTATGTGCTGCCAGGCCATTCATTTCTTCACCTTATTATAGATATTTTCTAATCAATCTGTTCAGGGATATTATTATCTACATTTGAAGCATGTTGAACTTGAATCCAGGCCTCTTGACCCACTACAAGAACCCTTCACTTGCCTCATTATAGCCTTTGCCAAAGCATGAGCTAAAGAGCTGAAGTGAGATGAGAGTGAGTGTTCTTAGCAGCAACTCAGCACTTGACTGACTAAGGCATCAAGGAACACTGGCAAAACAAAGTCACTGGGAATCAGGGGATAGCTTGCCACTGGTTGGGTCATAACTTGCACAATAGAAGATGTTTGTTGTTGTCAGAGGTGAATCATCTTAGTCCCACAGGTTCACTGGAGGAGTTCCTCAGGGTAGTGGCTGAGGCCCAACCAATCTTCATTTGCTTCCTCAATGCCCTTCCTTTCTTCATAAGGTTAGATGTGAGGATGTCCACTGAACTATGTTCTACATCATTTGCAATTCCTCAGATATAGCTTGTGTCCACAGGCAGCATGACCTGGATAATATCCAGCCTTGAGCTGTTAAGAGGCAAGTAAATATAAATGACAGGGAATGCTATCCCCAACAAGAGAGAATCCAACCATTTTCCCTAGTCTTGAGTATAGGAGTTCAGAGGTCATGTTGCAGCTGTACAGGAGATTGATTCGGCCACTATTGAAATATTGCGTGCAATTCTGGAAAGATGTTGTGAAACTTGAAAGAGTTCAGAAAAGATTTACAAGGATGTTGCCAGGGTTGGAGGATTTGAGCTATAGGGAGAGGCTGAACAGGCTGGTGCTGTTTTCCCTGGAGCATCGAAGGCTGAGAGGAGACCTTATAGGGGTTTACAAAATCATGAGGGGCATGGATAGGATAAATTGACAAAGTCTTTTCCTTGGGGTCGGGGAGTCCAGAACCAGAGGACATAGGTTTAGGGTGAATGGGGAAAGATATAAAAGAGACTTACGGGGCAACGTTTTCACACAGAGGGTGGTACGTGTATGGATTGAGCTGCCAGAGGAAGTGGTGGAGGCTGGTACAATTGCAACATTAAAGAGGCATTTGGATGTGTATATGAATAGGAAGTGTTCGGAGGGAAATGGGCCGGGTGCCAACAGGTGGGACTAGATTGGGTTGGGATTTCTGGTTGGCATGGACGGGTTGGACCAAAGGGTCTGTTTCCATGCTGTACATCTCTATGACTCTGTTTTATGGCATTCATTGCTGAATCCCTCACTATCAACATCCTGGGAGCTTAGTATTGTCCATAAACTGAACTGTACCAGCCATATAAATACAATGGCTACAAGAGCAAATCTGAAGCTAGAACTTCTGCCACAAATAATTCACCTCCTGAGTACCTACAATACATAATTTAGGGATGTGATGGAATAATCTCCCCTTGTCTGGATTAGCATTCAAGAAACGTGACACCAATCAAGGCAAAGCCACCTCATCCATTAGTATCTATTCCAGCACTGATTCACAGTGGCAGCATTTTGTAACCTCTTTCAACACCACCCTCTAAACCTGCAACCACTACCACCTCAAAGGATAAGGACTTCAAATACTGGGATCATCACTACTTGTGGGTTCCTATCCAAGACATGCATCTTTCTGACTTGGAACTATATTGCCATTCCTTCATGGTTGCTGGATCAAAATCCTGGAACTTCAATCCTAACAGCACTGTGGATGTATCCAGCCTTCATGCACTGCAGCAGTTGTAGAAGGCAGCTCAATACCATCTTTTCAAGAGAAACTGGCAAAGGGCAATAAAGGCTGGCCTAGATTGGGATGTCCTAATCTTATGAATGAATGAAAATAAAGGGGAAAAAGAAGAAATAGCCATAGGAGATCTTGCACCTTCTGGATCTTCCTCAATAGAACAACCACCACACCTTATCTGTGAAACAGATTGTTTGGTAGCTTCACTAGGGAAGCTGTTGGTGATCTATGTGTTTTCTTGCAGAATCAGACCATGCACATCATTGCCTGTGGCTATAAACATCATTTTGGTATGGAATATTTTAACATTTGAGGTTATATATGAATGATATAATCAATATATGTCAGGTAGTAGTACATTGCTCCACAACTATTTTGTTAGCGTTCCAATGGACTCAGCTAAGAAAAGAGCTTAGATTAAGAAAGAGCTTTTTTTTTTGCCAGAACACCAGGTATCCTTTAGCTTTACAACATCATTGATTGTTACATTTTGCTCTGGGTGCTTCATGTGAAGACTCTAGAATATTCGTCACCTGGAGGAGCTTTCACTCCCTGAATGTGCATTTGGGTGCAACCACAAACTTTGGATCACGCATCTCTGTTTCTGGTTTCCTGGTGGTGTTTATGATGCAATTATCCTTTGTCAGTCCTTATTTCCCTTCTTTTTCCCCCAGACAATGGAGTGTGAGGCTGGCTGCATGTAGAATGGGTATCCCTAACCATCACCCTCACAATAGGCTCATAAACCTATAGAACAGATGCTGAGAAGTACTGAAGTGGAAGCCATATCGCAATCAGAACTCATTCAAAAGGGGAGCTTTCATTGCCTGTATAGATCTAAAGGGGTTCATCAGTCTATACAGCCCAGTGAGCAAGTTCAAATTTGTCATTGTATCCTCACATCTTGATCAATTTTCTTTTCCATTGATTTCAATGTGGAATGAGCATGAGTCATTTTGCACAACTGCCAAAGACGAATTTCCCCTCACTACTCACTATTCTAGATCAGGATATCATGTAACGTGTATTTTAGAGGGCTTTCATATCCTGAAGAGATCCCAAATGCATCATAGTTGGGGCACAGTCATTGATAAATCATGAGCAAACAATCTGTTTTCTTGATGCTTGTTGATTAAAATTTAGCTTGGAGAATTCTCATGCTCTTCCTCCTAACGGAAGGACCTCACTGAGGGCACATCGCTTTACATCTCATCCAAAAGATGCACCGCCAATAATGCAGTGGACTGTCAATATTAAACTCCATTATCTGTATCAATTGGGCATTCAAGTTTCTGAAGTGAAGCTTAAATCTTGACCTTCTGACCCAAATGCAAGACTGATGCTAAGGTTGACACTAAATTAGTAATATTTAATGTTATATTATTTTCAACTTCTATCCAAAACTGATGAACACTTGTCAGAAATCATCCTGTTTATCTCTATAAATAATCATTTTGGTTGCTGGTTCCCAAAAAATTGTATGTTTTTGCAAAATTGTGTTAACTACAAATGTGTTATTTAGTCATGTCGGGTATGTTTGGAGTTAATATGTATTATTTCTTCACAGAATGACATTTCTAGAATTAATATTCTAAAAAAAATGCATAGACTGCAGTATAAGATAATACTGCAGAATATATTTTCTTCCAACATGCATTTGGCAAGATTTGGCCTACTCCCCCAATTATTTAGTGACCCTACATCTTCCACCAGAGAACATTGTTCATTACCCTTTACTGATAGTAATTTATTTTGAAGATCACATTCGGTATGTATATGTGTAACCTTTAATCTATTCACTGTTAGCACTTCTGCGTACTGAAACATTTATTGTAAGGTTTTTGAGATTAGCAATTGGGGCTGAGTCCTTTGTTATGAGAGCATGACTTGTTTGAGGCTGAAGAGATGGTCAGTTTTGTTATCTGACCATCAACTTGCAACTTGGTCATGTCAGGATTTTTCAAAGGTTCATAAATGAATTCTGATCATTACTCACTTCGTCAGCAAACAAATAATAAGCCCTAAATGTGCCTCTGAGAAAAATGTATGCATCATCTTAATGTTAGTGATAATAATAATTGAATTTCAATTTTCATCCATATATTATTAACCTCATAATCATTTACTGAATTAATCATTTTTAAGCAAGCTTGGAAAGGAACTTTTTTTCAAATGATCTTATAGTTCTTTTTGGAAACAGGACTAGTGTCAGAAGACTGGAGGGTCGCATATGTTGTCCTCTTGTTCAAGAAGGGGTGTAGAGACAACCCTGGGAATTATAGACTAGTGAGCCTCACTTCAGTTGCGGGTAAAGTGTTGGAAAAGGTTATAAGAGATAGGATTTATAATCATCTAGAAAGGAATAAATTGATTAGGAATAGTTTTTTGAAGGGTAGGTAGTACCTCACAAACCTTATTGAGTTCTATGAGAAGGTGACCAAACAGGTGGATGAAGGTAAAGCGGTTGATGTGGTTGTGTATGGATTTCAGTAAGGCATTTGATAAGGTTCCCCACAGTGGGCTATTGTGCAAAAAATGGAGGCATCGGATGAAGATGATTTAGTGATTTGGATCACAAATTGGCTAGCTAAAAGAAGATAGAGGATAGTGGTTGATGGGTAATGTTCATCCTAGAGTTCACTTACTAGTGGTGTACTGAAAGGATCTGTTCGGTACCACTGCTGTTTGTAGTTATTATAAATGACCTGGATGAAGGCATAGAAGGATCGGTTAGTAAATTTGCGGATGACACTAAGGTCGGTGGAGTTGTGGATATTGCCGAAGGATGTTGAAGGTTACAGAGGGACATAGATAAGCTGGAGAGCTGGGCTGAAAGATGGCAAATGGAGTTTAATGCAGAGAAATGTGAGGTGATTCACTTTAGATTAGATTAGATTACTTACAGTGTGGAAACAGGCCCTTCGGCCCAACAAGTCCACACCGACCCGCCGAAGCGTAACCCACCCATACCCCTATACCTAACACTACGGGCAATTTAGCATGGCCAATTCACCTGACTGGAAGGAGCAACAGGAATAAAGAGTACTGGGCTAACGGTATGATCATTGGTAGTGCAGATGGGCAGAGAGATTTCAGTGTCCATGTACATAGATCCCTGAAAGTTGCCACCCAGGTTGATAGGGTTGTAAGTAAGGCATTATGTATGTTAGCTTTTGTTGGTAGAGGGATTAAGTTTCAGAGCCACGGGGTCATGGTGTGACTGCACTTGGAGTATTGTGTACAGTTCTGGTCACCGCATTATAGGAAGGATGTGGAAGCTTTGGAAAGGGTTCAAGGGAGATTTAGAAGGATGTTGCCTGGTATGGATGTAAGGTCTTATGAGGAACGACTGAGGAACTCGAGGCTGTTTTCATTAAAGAGTAGAAGATTGAGAGGTGACTTAGTTGAAACATATAGGATAATCAGAGGGTTAGATAGGGCGGACAGTGAGAGTCTTTTTCCTTGGATGGTGATGCCGAGCACAAGGGGACATAGCTTTAATTTGAGGAGTGATAGATGTAGGACAGATGTCAGAGGTAGTTTCTTTATTCATAGAGTAGTAGGGATGTGGAATGCACTGCATGTAACAGTAGTGGACCTGCCAACTTTAAGAGCATTTAAATAGTTATTGGATAAACATATGGATGAAAATAGAATAGTGTAGGTTAGATGGGCTTCAGATTGGTTTCACAGGTTGGTGCAACATCAAGGGCCGAAGGGCCTGTACTGTGCTGTAATGGTCTATGTAAATAACTTTACTGGAATTATGTCTCTATCCTGTCAATAAATAAGTAATGTTTTATCTCAACTTAGTTGAACCGTGTAAGTAAGTTTGTTCTCCAGATACTGTATTTTGTTTGAAATCAGTCATGCAAAATCACCCACGTGTATCAACTTCTCAAATCAGGTAGGGACATATGTCAAAAGGCACCAATGCTTAAACATTTCTTCAGCTCCATGATTTTGGTTAAAAGCCTATAAAACCATTGAAGCATTTTACAGCTTGATTGTAATCCTCTAACACAGACAGAGTTCTCCTCAGGCACACAAAGTAACTTGACACAGATACTTACAGCTGACATGGTGTGACATATGGAGTGGAGAAACACTTGTTTCAACTAATAGTGGGCAGAATTTGAGTTGAACTAAGTCAATTTTTGTGGTTGTCCACTGATTTGTTCCATTTGTCTAAACTCACTGATGCTATTTATTTAAAAATGCTGCACACATTTTGATGTAACAATGTACTATTAGATTTTCAGTTTATGTCAGTACATGTCTGCATGTGCCTATCTTTTAATCATATTTGAACTACTCTTCCATAACACTTTTGGTTAGCAATATTATTGTTGACAGGTAAAAGGGGAGATTAGACCATATGTGAGCATTGCCTTATTTACTCCTGCCATTCTTTGCATGCCGATTAATGATTATCTTGAGCTGAGTTGCCCATTATGCAAAACAGTGGGAATAAAATTTATGTCTTTCTTGTATACAAATAAAGGGAACTCAAAATCTTTTTTTTGTGTGTGTGATTTTGGTCCTATTACTAAACTGTGAAATTGCTACACAGCAGAGTATTATCTTATAATGATGTAATTCTGTGGCCACATCAAGCCCTGCTATATATATTTTATGCTTTAAAAAATGGAGGTGTGTCTGGCTGTATGAAAATGTAATGCAAATAAGCCTTCACCCCTGTGGTACTTGAACTGTTTTCTCTTTGATAACCCAATTATTGTCTCAAGAGCTGTGTCAATTGCTCAAGCGATCTCTTCTTGAACAAATCACTCCTGTAACCTCGAGCACTTTATATTTGATTCTGCCATTTTTTGACAGTTCAAAGCAATCAGAGCCATCCTCACAAGGATGGGGATTGATTTTGTGTTCTCGCTTATCATGCTAATTCCTCTAAAATCGGTCTTTTCATCCCTTGCATGATTACTGCTGTTTCCAAAGGCTGTGTGCTGCGCAGAATCAGACCTGCCTCAACTGCCCATTGCATTAATGCTTCAGAGTAGCATAATTGCATTGTAATGTGTGCCTCTCCCATTACCCCGCTGGTATTATTAAAACTATGAAAAAGGCAACAAAAATGTTATCAGTCACCAATAACAATGTGAAAGGGAGCAAGCTGATCAATATTTTTTGAGGGCCAATTACACACACGTCACCATTGATTACATTAGAATCTCTTTGAGCCAGTGAGAGAAGACATTTTGTTCAATTATTAATTTTTAGGGGAATGTCTTTATGTATTTTCATTCTTTTTTAAATTTCACCAGCTCAAATCTGCTTCTGAATTGATTAAAATGTTCACCTCTCACACAGGACAATTAAAAAAACTGTGTTGAAATAACATAATATTAATATCAATGAGAAGTTCAGATAAGATCAAAGGGATGACGTTTGAATGACATATGAAAATTGTTTAAACACCTCCCTTCTGTTACTGCTTTCACCTTCCATCTACTTACCTACAATTTTTGCACAAGATAACATATATTGATAATATCTACTTCCTATTAATCAATTGCTGATTATTTCTCAATCAATTTGTGTAATAATATCACAATTGTTGGTCTCTGTTGTTGAACTGTCACCATGCATCAATGACATAGAATACACTGACAGTTGCCATTGGCACTGACAGTTGCTGTCAGCACAAGGAACAGTCCCAAATGGAATAAAATTTCCACATAAATTAAAACAGTAATAAAAGATAGCAGAGAAGCAATACGTGGTTATAATATGATTGAAAAGTTCTGCTGACAGTTTATGATGACACCTGAACATCCCAATTAGATTACCACCTTGGAATTGCTCCTCCAAGTTCGATATTCGAGACAAATATTAGAAATACAGGTATGATATTACAAGGAATAAAGCTTTGACTTGTTTATCACAATTAAACTGGCATATGTACTAATCTGCTAAACTAGATTGGTAAACATTTATCTATCTTTTACATTTGTAACAATTCCAATTAGAAGGAATCAGTTGAACGCCTTTGTGCCTTTATTTAATAAAAGCTATAAGGAGAGGACTGAGAGCTATGGACCTGTGAGTCTAACATCAGTGCTGGGTCGGTTGTTGAAGGCAAATCTGAAAGATAGGATTTAAATGCATTTGGAAAGGTAAGGACTGATTAAGGATAGTCAGCATGGCTTTGTGCAAGGGAAATCGTGTCTCACAAACTTGATTGAATTTTCTTGAGGAAGTAACCAAAACAATTGATGAGGACAGAACAAAAGATATTGTTTACATGAATTTTAGTAAAGCCTTTGACAAGGTTCCTCATGGTAGACTAATTAGTAAAGTTAGATCATATGGGATTCAGGGAGAGGTTGCAATTGGATACAGTAGGAAACAGAGAGTGGTGGTGGAGGGTTGTTTTATGGACTGGAGGCCTGTGATCTGTAGTGTTCCACAGTAATCGGCACCGGGTCCACTTTTGTTAGTCATTTATATAAATGATTTGGATGAGAATTTAGAAGACATGGTTAGTAAGTTTGTGGATGACACCAAAATTTTTGGTATATAATTCTTTGAAATCTGTATCATGTGTAGATGGGATGATTAAGAAAACATTTAACTTGCCTTCATTGCTCAGTTAGACAGATTTTTATGAGCTGCATTGAACTCAGGGCCTGAGTTTATGGCTCTCACTGATTCCACCTTCTGGGATCAACCTGAAATTGGTCTTCATTCCCATGTTTACTTCATTCTGCAAATGGCGCCCAGTTATCTTGAGTGAAAGTGCCCGGTTTTTGGACAAATCCAGTTTTTGGAAAGCCATATTTTGGATAATGAAGCTATATTTCTTTTTGTATTTTAACAAAAATCCAAAGGACATACAGTTTTTCTATTCTGCCTAATGTGCATTTTCCACTGCTAATTAAAAATAAATGGGCTGAAAGTGTTTGCAATCTATTGTGAGAAAAAGGCTAGTGCTGTAAGTGGAAAATTGAACCTGCAAAATGCTATGGTTATTGGTTTTTTGTGAAACCATTCAGTTTTACAAGACACCAGTGTGTAATATCTCCTTAGAGAGCTCAGCAGAGCAATCTCTGAAAATCAAATGGAGCAACAAACTGACAGTTAATTTTAGATTTTAATAGTTTGGTTCATACCTTCAGGAAGTCACCTGACTTTCTTTATTGAGATTTCCAAGTCACAGTTTATCTGAGTGGCAAACCAAAAGAATTATAGATGCTGAAAATCAGAACCAAAATCATGAATTGCTGGTAAAACTCAGCAAGTATGACAGCATCTGTGGAGAGAAATCAAACTTCACATTTCAGGTAACTTGGAAAATGTTGATATTTGTGCGGAAGATGGGTTGGGGGGAGGAGGTAAGGCATAAATGATAGGTGGAGATAGAATCCAAAGAGAGAGAAAAACAGTTGGACAGACAAAGAAGTGCATTAAAGCCAGTCTTGGGGAATGAATAGCTGCTAACGAGGTTGTATGTGGTAGCAACCCATTTAATGGTAACACCATTGAATATAAGGGGCAGTGATTAGATCGTCTCTTATTGGAGGAGGTCATTGCTTGGCATTTGTGTGGTGTGAATGTTATTTGCCCCTTGTCAGCCCAATATCCAGATATTGCTGCATTTGAACATGGACTGCTTCAGTATCTGAGGAATCACTAATGGTGCTGGGCATTGTGCAATCTTCAGCAAACAGCACCACTTCTGATCTTATGATGGAGGGAAGGTCATTGATAAAGCAGCTGAAGATGGTCAGGCCTAGAACACTACCCTTAAGAGCTCCTGCATAGATGTCCTGGAGCTGAGTTGACTGATCTCCTACAATCACGACCATCTTCCTATATGTCAGGTATGACTCTAACCACTGGAGAGTTTGCTCCCAGATTCCCATTGATTCCAGTTTTACCAGGGCTTCTTGATCCCACATTTGATCAAATGCAGCTTTGATGTCAAGGGCTATCACTCTCACCTTACCTCTGAAATTCAGTGCTTTTGTCAATATTTGAAACAAGGCTCTGGATGTAGGTTTGCTTGCTGAGCTAGGAGGTTTATTTCCAGACATTTTGTCACCCTACCAGGTAACATCTTCAGTGGGCCTCAGGTGAAGCAGTGTACATGATTCCTGCTTTCTATTTATATGTTTGGCTTTCTTTGGGTTGGTGGTGTCATTTCCTGTGGTGATGTCATTTCCTGTGATAATGCCATTTTCTGTGGTGATGTCATTTCCCGTTCTTTTTCTCAGGGGGTGGTAGATGGGGTCTAACTCAATGTGCTTGTTGATAAAGTTCCGGTTGGAATGCCATGCTTCTAGGAATTCTCGTGTGTGTCTCTGTTTGGCTTGTCCTAAGATGGATGTGTTGTCCCAGTCGAAGTGCTGTCCTTCCTTATCTGTATGTAAGGATACTGGTGAGAGAGGGTCATGTCATTTTGTGGCTAGTTGGTGTTCATGTATCCTCGTGGCTAGTTTTCTGCCTGTTTGTTCAATGTGGTGTTTGTTACAGTTCTTGCATGGTATTTTGTAAATGACATTAATTTTGCTTGTTGTCTGTATAGGGTCTTTCAAGTTCATTAGCTCCTGTTTCAGTGTGTTGGTGGGTTTGTGGGCTACCATGATGCCAAGGGGTCTGAGTAGTCTGGCAGTCGTTTCTAAGATGTCTTTGATGTAGGGGAGAGTGGCTAGGGTTTCTGCATGTGTTTTGTCTGCTTGTTTGGGTTTGTTGCTGAGAAATCGGTGGACTGTGTTCATTGGGTACCCATTCTTTTTGAATACATGGTATAGGTGAAACAAGGCTGTAATGAGGTCAGGAGCTGAGTGGTCTGGCTGAAATCCAAACTGGGTGTCACTGAGCAGATTATTGCTGAGCAGATACTGCTTAATAGCGTTGTTGATGACTTGTTGCATAACTATACTTATAATTGAAAATAGACTGACGGGACGGTAATTGGTTGGATTGGATTTGTCCACTTTTGTAAGAATGAACCTGGGCAATTTGCTTATTTTCATTAGATGCCTGTCTTGTAATTGTACTGGAAGAGCATAGTTAGTAGAGCGGCAAGTTCTGGAGTACAAGTCTTCAGTACTATTGCTGGAATTTTGTCAGGGCCTATTAGCCTTTGCAGTATTCAGACTCTCCAACTGTTTCTTGATATCATGTCGAATGAATCAAATTGGCTTAAGTCTAGTATCTGTGATGCTGGGGACCACTGGAGAAGATAGTCCAGTGAAATGTATCAACTGCTTGGCACTTTTAGCTGAAGATTGCTGCAAATGCTTCGAATGGCAGTCTGGTACAAAATGTGAAGTCACATGGTATTAAGGATGAGCTGGCAAGATGGATACAGAACTGGCTTAGCCATAGGAGGCAGTGGGGAGCAATGGAAGGATGTTTGTTTGAATGGAGGGTTGTGACTAGTGTTGTTCCACAAGAATCAGTGCTGGGACCTCTGCTGTATGTGATCTACATCAATGACTTGGAGGAAAATGTAGCTGGGCTGATTAATAATTTTGCGGGTGATACAAAGATTGTTCAGAGTTGCAGATAGTAAGGAGGATTGTCACAGGATACAGCAAGATATAGATCAGTTAGAGGCATGGGTTAAAAGATGGCAAATGGAGTATTATCCGGACAGATGTGAGGTGATGTGTTTTGGAAGGTCAGGTACAGGTGGAAATTATACAGTGAATGGCAGAACACTTAGCATAATTGATATGCAGGGGGATGTAGGTCCACAGATCACTGAAGGTGGCAGCACAGGTAGTTAAGCACAAAAAAAGCCTATGGCATGCTTGCCTTCATTGGAAATGGCATTGAATATAAGGATAGACAAGTTGTGCTGCAGAGGTAAAAACAATGACTGCAGATGCTGGAAACCAGATTCTGGATTAGTGGTGCTGGAAGAGCACAGCAGTTCAGGCAGCATCCAAGGAGCAGCGAAATCGATGTTTTGCCCGAAACGTCGATTGCGCTGCTCCTTGGATGCTGCCTGAACTGCTGTGCTCTTCCAGAACCACTAATTCAGAAGTTGTGCTGCAGCTTTATAGAACTTTAGTTTGGACACACTTGGACTATTCATACACTTCTGTTCATCACACTACCAGAAGGATGTGGATACTTTGGGGATGGTACAGAAAAACTGGGATGTTGCCTGGTAAGAGGGATTTTAGCTATGAAGACAGGTTGGCTGGACTGGGTTTGTTTTCACTGGAATGCGGGAGATTGAGGGATGTCTTGATCGAAGTTTATAAGATTGTGAATGGCATGGATAGAGTGGAAAGTATAAGTTTTTTTTCCCTGGGTGGAGTCAATTCCCCCCAGGGCGCAAGGGGGGAAGTTTAAAAGAGAAATGCGAGGCATGTTTTTTATACAAAGGGTGGTGAGTGCGTGGAATGCATTGCCAGAGGAAGTGGTGGAAGCAGACTCAATAACAGCATTCAAGAAACACCTAGATGAATAAATGAAAAGGAAGGGAATAGAGGGATATGGGTCCTGTAAGTGAAGACAGTTTTAGTTTGGAAGGGCAAAATGTGTCAGCATAGGCTTGGAAGGCTGAAGGGCCTGTTCCTGTGCTGTATTGTTCTTCGTTCTTTGTTCTTTTTTATTCTTTGTTCTGGGTTATGTCTTGTTGACTTTGCTGTCAGTAGAATGGACCCATTATCTCATTTTAATACCTTCATTTACACCAATTTAAAATTGGTATTTTCTACTTTATCATCATCAGGACTGCCTTTATTCTTTGCTCTGGGTACCCTCAACATCAGTTCCACTCACTCCTTTTCCTATTCCATCAACAATATAAAAACTACCAATTTTCAGTGGTTTTCGGTTCTAAAGATGAGTCATGTCAGGCTTGAAATGTTAACTCTCTTTCTCGGCCAGACCTGCTGAGTTTCTTTAGTATGTTCTGTTTTCTTTCAGATTTCCTGGAATTACTTTATTTAATTTGAGTAGCTTTTTCAACTTGCATTTCATTGTAGTTTTCTTTGAGAGAGGGAGAAAAGATCTTTCTAATACTTGCTAATATAGCTGACAAGCTCAGAACATTCTCTGAGTTGCCTGAGCTTGTCAGCTGATCATAGCAGCCATTTTAGGTCAGTAGTACCCTTTCATTCACAAAAACTATATTGTCCAAGAAGGTCTCATTTATCTAAGTCAAATGATGAAGATTGAATATTGATAGTTCATTTTCACTTTAATGGTAACACTTTGGGAGACACGGTGGCACAGTGGTTAGCACTGCTGCCTCACAGCGCCAGAGACCCGGGTTCAATTCCTGACTCAGGCGACTGACTGTGTGGAGTTTGCACATTCTCCCCGTGTCTGCGTGGGTTTCCTCCGGGTGCTCCGGTTTCCTCCCACAGTCCAAAGATGTGCGGGTCAGGTGAATTGGCCATGCTAAATTGTCCATAGTGTTAGGTTAAAGGGGTAAATGTAGGGGAATGGGTGGGTTGCGCTTCGGTGGGTCGGTGTGGACTTGTTGGGCCGAAGGGCCTGTTTCCACACTAAGTAATCTAATCTAAACTTTGTGTCCTCTGGCATATCCAATATCAGCATTGCTTCTGCCAACAACATTTTTTAACAAGTATCAAAGTGTTACAGGTCTTAGATGGTCAAATTATTAAAACAGATTGCATAAACCTGACTTGTATTCTCTTGTGTATAGAATTATCTATTTGAGGTATTTAAAATGTTTTAAAAATTCTGTACAGTTGATATAAAGAATCAATTTCTGAGAGAAAATTGACTTTGAAAATAATTGGCAAGAAATATAAAAACAAATTGCAAGAGCTTCTACATGTGTATATAAAAAATAAGAACAGCTAAAGGAGGATGTGACTGGGAAATTGACAATGAGAATGACAGGAAATGGCAGATAATTTAATTTATTATTTTGCATTGGTTTCACAGTGTAGGACACTATAAACATCATGAAGAAAACATAATAGCAAGGTACTAATGGGAGGGAAGATCTTGTAACAGTCTCTATGATGAGGGACAAATTATTTGTCAAGCTAATGGGACTAAAGGCAGTCAAATCACCAGGATGCAAAAGCTTGCATCCAAAGATTTTAAAGGAAGTAACTGCAAGGATAATGGAAGTATTGGTTGCAATATTGCAGAGTTCACTGAATTTTAGGAACGTTCCTGCAGTTCGGAAAACTGCTAATACCATTTCCCTATTCAAGACAGAAGGGAGACAGTAAGCAGGAAATTATAGAATCACTTAACATCTATCAGAAAGGTAATGCCAAATTCCATTATTAAGGAATAAATAACAGGATAATTAAAAAAAAACTTAACGCAATCAAACAGAGTCAACATGATTTTATGCAAGGGAAATCACGTTTACAAATTTATGAGCATTCTTTAAGGAAATAACAAGCAGAGTTAACAAAGAGAAACCAGTAGATGTAATGTATTTGGAATTCCAAATACATTTGATAAGGTGCTACGTAAAAGGATATTACATAAGGTAGGAGCTCACAGGGTTGGGGATAACATATTAATATGAATGCTGATTTGATAGCACACTATAAGGCCACAAGATAAAGGAGCAAAATCGGGCTATTCGGCCCATCCAAACAAGGATCAGACTTTTATAATTAATGGTAGGCTGGGTAGGGCTGTTGAACAGAGACACCGAGGAGTTCAAATGCATAATTCTTTGAATTTGCATCACAGGTAGACAGGGTGGTTAGGAAAGCATTTAGCACGCTTATCTTCATTGCTCAGATCTTTGAGTATAGGAGTTGAGACGTCATGTTGAGATTGTACAGAATGTTGGTGAGGCTGTGTGCTGTAGTTGTCCCTCTGGTATCGGAAAAATATTATTAAATTGGAGAGGATTCGGAAAAGAATTACCAGGATGTTGTCAGGAATGTGGGGTTTGATATGTAAAAATAAACTGGGAAGGCTGGGACTTTTTTCCACTGGAGTGTAGGAGGTAGAGGGATTGATTTTATAAACCTTATAGAGGTTTATAAAATCATGAGGCACATAGACAAGGTGAATGACAAGAGTCTTTTCCATGGTGTTCAAAACTAGGAGGCATATCTTTAAGATGAGCAACTTTTTTATACAGAAAGTGGTTAGTGTGTGGATGTAGTTGTGATGTTTAAAGGACATTTGAGTAAGTTCATTAATAGGAAAGGTTTGAAAGGATATGGGTAAAGTGCAGACAAGTGGGGCGAGATTAGTTTGGGAACATGGTCGGCATGGACTAGTTGGAGCGTTGTTTCTAAGCTGTATGACTCTATGACTCCAAGTCTGCTCCACTATTCGATCATGGCCTATATGTTTCTCAACCCCATTCTCCTCCCTCCTCCCCATAACCTTTGATTCACTGATTATTCAAGAAACTATCCAATCCTTAAATGCAATTAAACACTTGACCTTCACAGTCATAGAGTCACAGAATCATAGAGATGTACAGCATAGAAACAGACCCTTCAGTCCAACCCATCTATACTGACCAGATATCCTAAATTAATCTAGCCCAATTTGCATGACCCATATCCCTCTATACTCTTCCTATTCATAGATCCATCCAGATGCCTTTTAAATATTGTAATTGTAACAGCCTCTACCACTTCCTCTGGCAATTCTGTGGCAATGCGTTCCTTGGATTCACCACCCTCTGGCTGACGAAATTCTTTCTTATGTCACTTCTAAAAGGTCTTCTGTTCACTCTGAGGCCGTGTCCTTGGGTCCTCGCCTCTTTGACTAGTGGAAACATCTTGTCCCCAGCCACTGTATCCAGGCCTCTCAGTATTCTGTAAGTTTTAATGAGATTCCCCCCCCTTAGATTTCTAAACTCCACTGAGCACAGGTCCAGAGTCCTCAACTACTCTTCATATGACAAGCCCTTCATCCCCGTTATCATTCTTGTAAGCCTTTTCTGGATCCCCTCCATTGCCAGCACATCTTTCCTTAGACATGGAGTCCAAAGCTGTTCACAATATACCAAATGCAGCATGACCATAGCCTTATACAGCTCAGCAGTGCATCCCTGCTCTTGTATTCTTGCCCTCTTGTAATGAGTGCTAACATTGCATTCACCTTCCAATTGCCAACTGAACCTGCATGATACCTTAAGAAAATTGTGAACCAGAATTCCACAGTCCTTTGTGTTTCAGATTTCTGAAGTCTTCCTCCACTTAAAAAATAGTCTGTCCTTCTACTTTTCCTATCAAAGTGCACAATGTTGCACATTCCCATATTGTATTCCATCTGCCATATCTGTGCCCACTCTCCTAGGCTGTCCTTCTGTAGCATCTATGCTTCCACCATCCATCTTTATGTCATCTGAAAACTTAGCAACAAAGGTATCAGTTCCTATGTCCAGATTATTAATGTATAAAGTGAATAGTTGTGGTCCTAACACTGACCCATGCGGAACTTCACAATTCATTTGTTGCCATCTGAAAAAGTCCTCTTTATCCCTGCTGTCTGCCTTCTGTCAGTCAGCCAATCCTTAATCCATGCCAATGCCTTGCACCTAACACAATGGGCTGTTATCTTATTGAGTAGCTTCTTTGCGGTACCTTGTCAAAGGCCTTCTGGAAATCCAAATCAATCACGTCCAATGGTGCTCCTTTGTCTAACATGCAAACCCCCTCAAAGAATTCTAACCAATTTGACTGGCATGACCTTTCCTTGATGAAGCTGTGCTGACTCAGCCCTATTTTACCCTGCACTTCAAGCACTCTGTAATCTTAACCTTAATAATGAACTCTAAGATCTTAATTGGAGGTCAGGCTAATTGGCCTACAGTTTCTTATTTTCTGCCTCCCTCCCTTCTTAAACAGAGGTGTTACATTAGCCAATTTCCAGTCCTCTGGGATCCTCCCTGACTCCAGTAATACTGGAAAGATCACTACCACACCACAAAAGCCTAGACAATCTCCTTAGCTATCTCCTTCAGAACTCTGAGTGTAGTCTATCTGGTCTGGGAGATATATCACCTTCAGACCTTTCAGCTTCTCCAGTACCTTCTCATTAATGATGGCCACTAACTTACCTCTGTCCCTGACTCTCAAAGTTCTGGTATGCTATTGGTTCTCTCACTTTGAATACTGATGCAAAGTACCTATTCAGTACCTCTGCCATTTCTTTGTTCCTCATAACTATTTCTCCGGCCTGAATTTCCAACTGTCCACCCTTGCCTCTCTCTTATTTTTTATGTATCTAAAAAATATCTTCACTTATATTACTCGCTAGCTTAACCTTATATTTCATCTTCTCCCCACTTTTTGTTTTTTAAGTTGTCCTTTGCTGGTTTTTAAATGTTTCCCAATCCTCCAGCTTCCCATTAATCTTCACCACCTTGTATGCTTTCTCTTTTGCTTTCATGCTGTTGCTGACTTCCCTTGTCAGCCATAGATGTCTCGTCCTCCTCTTAGTTTGGGTTTTACCAGGCCACTTATCACTTGACAACATTATGAAGAAGGGTTAATGCCCGAAACGTCGATTCTCCTGTTCCCTAGATGCTGCCTGACCTGCTGCGCTTCTCCAGCAACACATTTCCATCTCTGATCTCCAGCATCTGCAGACCTCATTTTCTCTTCAAACATTATGGTATAGTCTACATGTGGGCTAAAGAGCTCACACAATATGAGGAGTGCAACACTTTACATGTGTGAGCCAGTATAGATCAAGGGGGAACATCCTCATCAGAGACAACTCTATCCTCAAAATCATCTATCATCTCAACTCTTCCTCCTTGCCTTGACGCTGGACCAACACAATCCTCTCACCTAACTCATCTCCCTGAGATCACCAGCCTGGATTTACCTCAAACAATGCCATTGCTCTAGACTGGCACTGTTGGGATTATCGAACCATCAACCAATCTCATCTGCACTATGAGATGGGACTTGCTGCTGAGAAAGTGGTGCAA
Source organism: Chiloscyllium plagiosum (assembly GCF_004010195.1). Classification (NCBI taxonomy): domain Eukaryota; kingdom Metazoa; phylum Chordata; class Chondrichthyes; order Orectolobiformes; family Hemiscylliidae; genus Chiloscyllium; species Chiloscyllium plagiosum. The sequence goes on along the minus strand of NC_057716.1, from coordinate 81,448,020 downwards.
ATGTCACCTGAACACCATCAGCATTACTAACTCAAACAGTACATAGCAACATTCAAGCCACAGAATTTAAGAGTTGCTGACAAGACTGGCATTTGTCCCCATTCCTTAATTTCTCTTTAGAAGGTGGTACCGGGCACTTTGTTGAACAGCCATATCTAGTGTAGATACACCCATAGCAATTCAGGAAAACAGTTCCAGATTTTTCAAAACAATAACCAAAAGAACTGCAAATGCTGTAATTCAGAAACAAAACAGAAATTGCTGGGAAAGCTCAGCAGGTCTGGCAGCATCTGTGGATGGAGATCGCAGTTAATGTCTAGAGTCCAGTGACCCTTCCTCAGAACTCAACCCGAAACGTTAACTCTGATTTCTCTCCACAGATGTTGCCAGAGTTGCTGAGCTTTTCCAGCAATTTCTGTCTATGTTTTTCATGGTCTGAATCTCTTCCATTTCGCTGGTATCACACAACATGATGGAAGGTGCACTCAGTATGAAGATGAGTGTTGTCTTTATAACTGAGCTGAAAATGTGTTGCTGGAAAAGCGCAGCAGGTCAGGCAGCATCCAAGGAGCAGGAGAATCGACGTTTCGGGCATAAGCCCTTCTTCAGATTCCTGGATGCTGCCTGACCTGCTGCGCTTTTCCAGCAACACATTTTTAGCTCTGATCTCCAGCATCTGCAGTCCCCACTTTCTCCTGTTGTCTTTATAAGATTATTTTCAACAATATCGTCAGGGATTGATACATCTGCAGAAGGTAAGACTACCAAGGATGAAATCAAGTAGGTTCTACCACAGCCCCCATCTCCATCTTGTAGCTTTGTTTTAGAAATGTATATTGTTACATTATTCTACCTTCTGTGCAGCTGTTGTATCAATTCACTTCAAGGTTTTATGGCAGCATGATAGCTGTGAACATAGCATCAGGAGACTAAGAACTTGAATTGAGTGGTATCTTTTCTGTCCTTGGGGTTTTCCAAAGCATGGCATCAGCCACCAATGTAATCCTTTGAACAGAAGCTTACCGGTGAGGGTGTGTGGTGTTTGATGAGGAATAGATGGCTCAACCCTGTTGGAAAGAAAATCAGTTTGGAATCAATGCATTCCATACAAGCTCATCCCCATAGCCTTAACATGAAGTGGGTGGGCCACTTTGGTTAATTGTGGAACAGGTTCCTCTCACTCAAGAGCAATTAGGGCGGCACGGTGGCACAGTGGTTAGCACTGCTGCCTCACAGCTCCAGAGACCCGGGTTCAATTCCCGACTCAGGCAACTGACTGTGTGGAGTTTGCACATTCTCCCCGTGTCTGCGTGGGTTTCTTCCGGGTGCTCCGGTTTCCTCCCACAGTCCAAAGATGTGCAGGTCAGGTGAATTGGCTATGCTAAATTGCCCGTAGTGTTAGGTTAAAAAAAGGGGTAAATATGGGGGTATGGGTGGGTTGCGCTTTGGCGGGTCGGTGTGGACTTGTTGGGCCGAAGGGCCTGTTTCCACACTGTAAGTAATCTAATCTAATTCCTGCCCTCAGGATCTGTCAGCTGATCTGATTGAATAGCAGCTCCATTGCTTTTGGCAGTGCCAGGGTTCATTAGTGGCTGCTACCAGTAGTGGAGGGAGAGATCCAAAGGCTGCTTCAAGAAGGTATTAGAGGGACCCTCGGGTTCAGGGTGGGTGGAATGGGAATGAGAGGGGGCATGTCCAGCAGGCGGATGGAAGTAAATGTGACGATATCTTGGGGTGGTTGACCCATTACATGCAGGGCACCCCCTGAATGAGATGCACCCTCTCTATCTCACCTTTGTTCATAACAACCAGCCGATGACTGTTTGACTGCCAACACCAACTGTATTCTGGAATGGGCAGCATGGGCATTCTTATATAATTATTCATGGTGGGCAGGCTTTCAGCTCCCTCCTGCTCCTTCATATTATGGGTTTGGGCACATAGATAGTGGAAAGATGATGGGCTAGGCACTAGCAGTGCATGGTGGCTCAGCAGTTAGCACTGCTGCCTCACAGTGCCAGAGATCTGGGTTTGATTCCATCCTCAGGTGACTGTCTGTATGGAGCTTGCACTTTCTCCCTGTGTCTGTGTGAGTTTCCTCCAGGTGGTCGGCTTTTCTCCCACAATCCAAAGATGTGCAGGTTAGGTGGATTGGCTATGCTAAATTGCCCAATAGTGTCCAGGGATGTGCAGGCTAGTTGGATGAGCCATGAGAAATGTGGAGTTAAAGGGTTAGGGTAGAAAGGGTTGGTCTTTGGGCGGTTGGTGTGACTTGATAGGCTGAATGGCCTGCTTCCACACTTGATTGTATGATTCTAGATCTATTTTACATGACCTCCTCATGGAAACATATCTAGGGAATGCAAGAATTATCCAGCTCTCAAGATTTTTAATGTTCTGTTGTTGTCACTTGATAGGTTAATGCACAAATATTAATGAGCTGAATGATTGTATGATTCTAGATCTATTTTACATGACCCCCTCATGGAAACATATCTAGGGAATGCAAGAATTATCCAGCTCTCAAGATTTTTAATGTTCTGTTGTTGTCACTTGATAGGTTAATGCACAAATATTAATGACATGAATGATCAAATGATCTGATTTTCATTTATGTTAATTAGGTACCCACAGAATTCTGTTTTTTTTTGATAACAATGAAATTTGTTAGATCCATCAGATAGATAATTCTTAGTTTACCATTCATGCAAGAAACAGCAACACAGAAAGCGTAACTCTCTCAGTACTGCACTAAAATGCCACGATTTTGGTCAAGTCTCTGAAATAGGGTTTGAGCCCACAATTCTCTGGCTAAGACATAACTAAGTACTATCACTATGAGCTGGATTCTCATTTCTGTTGTGGATTTACGGGTAACTAAAACAACTTGAATTTACAGTGCACCTTCACAATAGAATAATATTTCAAGGCACAGATCTTTGGACTTCATGCCAAAGGCCAAACTAAAACCAGATGAAGCAATCATTAAAGGAGGCAGTTAGATTGATGTAAACACACCCTTGGTCACTGCTAACTGAAAAGAAGTATACATTTTCCAGCTTTTGGACTGATGCTGATCATTGATTTTTGAACAGAACTTGGGTATGGTAAAATTCTCTGTAGAATGAAAAAAAATCAATGCCTCAGTTGACTTAACATCTAACTGAATGGACTAACAATTCTATTAAAATCAAATTACTTCTCTGTTATGATGAAAGTATGAATGCTAATCTTTTATTATTTAGCTTGTAAGAAGCAGCAAAATGAACCCTGGTAATAAATGGAAGTTGCTGACTCCTTTCACAAATCACTTATACCAATAAATTATGTAATGTATATTTTATTTAAAATATAAATCTTCAGTAACATCTTGTATTCCAGTTCAGCATATAATTCATACATAGTATTTAGATTCCAAATGGGTGGAGTGGATTTTCCCATGTAAACTCTGTGCATTCTGCCTTCCTTTACATTGTTGTTACATGTATCCAAGATCACTTGTATAGTGAAATTGAAGGGATGGCAATATTAAAATAACTGTAGTGTGTTGCATTCGGAAGCCTGGCAATGAATGGACGAAGGATATTTATTGGTTATACCAGTGATGCTATTCAGCCCCAAGTTGATTGTCAGGATATTCATCTACATTGGCCTCTTGGGTTTTACCAACTTTGAATCCAACCTTCAAAGTGCTATATAACATTGATTATGTTTCTTAAAAGCTTTCATTGTTGGGAGAAAGTTCGAAAGATCCGGAATTGTGCAAATTTGTTAAATGTGTTCTTGGATTTTAAGTCAAGGATACAAAATAATGTAACATATATTTGCATTTAAGAACCTTTGAAACAGATAATGCAGTAACTTGAACTGCTTGCTCCATTCTATCAAAACCAAAGCTAGATAATAACATAGTAAATCTTTTCATGTAATGAAAATTTGTCAAGCCAAATGTTGCTTCATAATTAAAAACTGATGCTGTATGTTCATTTGACAAAGTCAGAATTACTGCACACGCAACATGGAACATGTGAAATTCCACATTCATTTTTTAATTGCTATTTTGTGTGAGAGAGTCCTAAACAAAATTAATTGCAGACTAATTCCTTGAGATTAATTTAAATGTGTTTTGTGTATGTATGCAGGACCTGCATCCATAGTAACTTTAATTTAAAGTTACCAAAGTATACTCAAATAATCTATCTTGTTCACTGCTGGCAAGTTTGGAATTCCGCATCAACCCACATGAAATTGACACCAAATGTAAGAAACAACTCCCCAAACATTAGTTCAAAAATAGCAATTTTTATACATTTCGAAATTACTGTTTTTTTTAAGGTTTTACTAGTCTTGATGTGTAATCAATCCTTTGGGTTACTGCTTGTCTGTTTATAATTGTAACTTATTGCATTCCTCCTTGAAAGTGATTGCAGAATTAAATCTAAATAAACAAATAAATATAATTCAGTGCAAAACCTTGAACTCAAATTAACATGGAATCTAATGAAGTGAGGTTGAGCATGCTTAGACTGTTCCTATTGGTTACAAACCCAGTGCAAAAGCCTTACTTCGCATTAATGTTGATATCATTGAGAGAAAATATTAGAAATAGCAAGTGTAGTAAATAGTTATATTTGTAATGGAACCAGAAGGGTTCCGCTTTGGGGATTGAATTCTGTGTTTCAGCTGTGATGTTCCTGATTAGGGAGAGCTTACTGCTGACACAGAATGCACAAAGTAGGAAGTGTTCTATTTGCTAACATTGAAATTGTCACGAAATAACATGGAGGACTGGATTTTCATAAAATTAAGACTACTCTTTTATATGGTGGGCAGAATCCGATGCAAAAGCTGATTTCCCATTTTTGTCAAACATGGAGAATGGGTCAAAGTGCAAATCACTAAGGCAGGATCCCACTCTCAGCAAAGTAACTTCAAAATAGTTGCAAGTGAATTCAAAAGGATGCCACACTGAAGTGTGGGTGTCATAAATTTTTGGAACCAATGTAAATGCTCTTTGAAAGATGGATAATATCTGTTTATGTGTCATGAACTGAAGGTATTTAAATCCTCAGTCCATCAAAATTAGAAAGAAAACAAATCTGAAACTGACAGAGTTAAGCAAAAAGGAACAAATATCCAATATTGAAGTGCATTGATGGAAAGGCTACATGATGCAACTCAGCTAAATGCATTAACACATGTTCTTGCAATTTCAATCGACTTCATTGGTGACATTTTCAAAGGGCTGTTATCATAGCTTAGTCTATTATGAATGCTTGGTTGTGTTCCAAAAGGTCCAAAGCTACTTATCTGAGCGAGGGGCCTGAGTTTACATTTTGATTGTTAGTTTTGAGAAGGTATTTCAGGATTAATTTTATTTGATGTGGTCAGTAATGAAAGATTTGAAAATTTAAATAACCTTTAGTTTGTAGTTTTGTCGTTTATAATTTATAGTTTTGTTTTTAATTAACTACTAGAGGAAATCCAAAATTGTCATTTTGATTTCCTAAATGAGAGTTTTTTTTTCAATATAAAGTGAAAATAGGTGAACGGTCTCTTTGAGGCTATTCTTTTCCATCAGCACATGACCCCTGATTCCTACCAATAGTCAATACAGGGTGAACAATTATGAAGATATAATTGGTGTTATGAAGTGTCTATAAGGAGGAGGCATCAGTGTCTGATGTTTCATGGAAGCGGCATATAAGTGTTATGAACCAGGCTAGACCCCCTCAAAACATTTCAGGAAGATAGCCTGTACCTTAACTTTCTAGTTGTTTTAAGCAAGTGTAGAGTGGATATAGAGTGAATCAGCTGGCCCAACTACTTAGGTTTAAACAAAACAGAATCTATTTACAAAATTACTGAAATAAACACAAACAAAAGAGAGCAGAATACCGAATAATCTAACCTATCTGAAAACCCAACAGACTATCCCAACTTAATGATGAAGATCCAAATACTTGCAACAATTCCCATAAACAGCTCTCCACAAAAAGATAAAATCAAAAAAAGGTCTTACAGGGAGTGATATCAGCAAGGACCTGCTTCTTTAGGTCCAGCAGCTTCAAAACTGACTTACCGCTTTCAGTGAACAGCTGAAAGCCAAAACAAACCAGAGTAAACCTGAGCTGGGAGAACTGGCCAATCCTCTTTCATTGTACAAGTGTTTCTTTTAAAAACTTGAAAACCTTTTGTCTGTGGCAGTATCTGTTAGCTGGAATCAAATTGGCCCTAAAACCCATCCAAGGCAGACTACTCGGAATCCCTGCTTTAACGACAGCTCTGAAAAAAAAAGCCAAGGACAGAATAGCCTTATTAAAGGAGCAGCATCATCACAGAGGTATGGCAAGAACTGAGATGACGAGAAATGTCTTCACCCAGAGAGTGGTGAGCCTGAAGAATTATTTGCCACAGTTTAGTCCAAAACTTTGAATGTTTTCAATGAAAATTGTTCTGAGAGCTAAAAGGATCAAAAAAATTGGGGAGAAATCATGAACAAGGTACTCAGTTGGATGATCATTGTATTCAATGACTTGAAGAGCAGAATGGCCTACTCCTACTCTTATTTTCTATGTTTCTAAGTCATGAGGTGGGGGGAAGGGGAGGGATTAGTTGGACAGGACTTTACAAACATTTTTAAACCTGGGCGAGGCTGAAGTATTATAGAAATAAAGTGAGTCTTCTCTTCAGTCCACTTCAACACTCACCCACTTCCCTAACAGACTTCAAAGTGCCTCAGGAGGGAGCAGGTTCAACTGAATCATGGCTCCACCACCTCCCCAAGCAAAATTGTGTGTGTGTCGGAAATGTTACCATGGAGATGATCTGCCACATTTGTTGCATTCCTAACTCAAGCTTCCCTTCTCAATGGTGAAAATATAATTCAAAGTATCATCCAGCTCATCATCGATATATTGTCAATCAGAATTTCCAAAAATTTCCATTACTGTTTGACAAATTTTAGAAATTTGAAAAGGACTAGGAAAAGAGATGCTGAATCAACAGTTGTGAAAACTGTGGCCGGTATTAATAATAATGGAACAGTGCAGTGTGTTTGAGACAAATAAACTATTGGAGGAATTGAGTTTTGGCTTCGTGCTTGATATGATTACCACAGGCAAACACAGATGGTTATCCTTTATTACTTAAAACAACAAAAAAGTCTACGAGAATTACTTCAAATTTAGGGTACACCACTTTCTTCCCTTTTAGCTATAAGTATATTGATGTAGAAAAACATAAAACATCTAAGAGCAAGAATTAATTTTACTGGGGAACACTGTCTATGTCATTTGTATTGATTCCAAGACAATGAACTTTTCAATCAGATAAACAGGAAGAGAAGATACTGATCATGGCAAACACATGAAAAGTAATTTAAGAATTGCTGTAAAGGGAGAATGAACAAGGTAAACCTCAATTAATAGAACCCATTTCCAGCAATATTTCTAGTCTGTCTTTAAAAACTATTTTTAGTGATTAAGGAAACCCTTTTAAATTGGCTGTACCTGCCACTATTGTAATGAATCATTTTGTTTCTCTAAAAGAATACGCTTTCACAAGACCTGATGCAGTCGATAAGTATAAGAAAGTGGAATATTTTCCTTGCCATTATACGACAATGGCCTTCTGCCCGGTGTTGACAACTGAAGGCCCTTTAAAACTAAAGTTTTCTAGTATTTCCTGTTTAGCTTGAGATCCCAAGAAATGGCTGCAAGAGTAGCTACTTCCTTTCCCCAAAGGTAAAAGATTTCTAATAAATTAGGACAAAAGGAAAGCGGCACTAAAGAGCAACAAGACTATGTTCCATAAGGTGAAAACAAAGAATTATCTGGCATCATATGTACCTTATTATACATGCAACTTTCAAAATAGATTAGATTCTGTACAGTGTGGAAACAGGCCATTTGGTCCAACAAGTCCACACCGATCCTCTGAAGAGTAACCCACCCATACCCATTTCCCTTTGACTAATGTACCTAACATTATGGGCAATTCACCTAACCTGCACATCTTTGGACTGGGAGGAAACTGGAGCACCTGGAGGAAACCCAGGCAGCCATGTGGAAAATGTGCAAATGCCACTCAGACAGTCACCCGAGGCTGGTAGCGAACCCAGGTCCCTGGTGCTGTGAGGCAGCAGTGCTAACCACACAGCCACCATACAGGAAAATGAATATTTTATTCCCAAGAAGAATGAAAACTTACCTTCACATGAACGTGGGAAAGAGGACAATGGTTATTCTTATGTTGTGAATAGGTGTCCTGTGTTCAAGGATTCAGACAAATGATTGACACATTGTAAATGTTTCACCCCCAAACTAGTATACATCCACAAGACCTTGTCAGCGGGTATTCCTCATCAGGTGACAGTATTTGACATCCGACTCCTTCAGCTGGAAGCTTGGTCAGGAGAGGAAGACAAAGACTCAGAGCTAGGTAAAAATAATGACTGCAAATGCTGGAAACCAGAGTCTAGATTAGAGTGGTGCTGGAAAAGCACAGCAGTTCAGGCAGCATCCAAGAAGCAGTACTCAGAGCTCTTCAGCTGAAGACGAGGAGGTTTTCTCCTTTGTTTCAATCTGTTATAGTTATATATTTTCCTGCCTAATTAACCGATATATCATGTTTAAATTTAATAAACTATCAGAGAGTTCCTTATGAATGGTTGACTGCTGGTATTCAGTAATTGTGGTAATGAATCCCTAAAACCGAACACAAAACAAGTTCAAATTAAATGTAATTTTTCATAACATTTATAACCCTGAAATTCATGGGCATGTTCTTTCAATATATACAGCTAGAAGATTTGATAATTAACAACATAAACTGGAATCCAAAGCATGACAGACTCGCAAGATGTGGCAAAATACTACAGGGGTTGCACTAAACTTACACTGTAATTAGTAGCAGCCCAATAGACCCTGTTCAGGAAAACAGGGATTTGATTTCACTGGATATTGGGACTCTGGCTGGACTTGTAAAGCATGGAACCTCTGCTCTCCCTATGTGGGAAAATGCTGCCAAGCGGGTGATCAGATTAGCAGAGCTAGGGCAGGCAGCTTTCCAGCTTCATTCATGTTTATCACGGTGACTCAGTGGTTAGCTCTGCTGCCTTACAGTGCTGGGGACCTGGATTTGATTTCACTTGTAAGCGACTATCTGGGTGGTGTTTGCACATTTTTCCTATGTCTGTATTATTTTCCTTCAGATGCTTGGTTTCCTCCCACAGTTCAAAATGTGCAGGTTTGGTGGATTAGCCATAGGGAATGCAGAGTTACAGGGATAGGATAGGGGGATGGGTCTAGGTGCGAGCTCTTCAGAGGGTCGGTGTGGACTTGATGGACCAAATGGCCTGCTTCCTCACTGTAGGGATTCTAGTCTATGATTCTATCAGTTGTTGGACTAGAAGGAGGTGTAAAAAGTAAGATAAGGCATATCAATTTTCAAATGATAAATTTCATCTGTATGGTCCAGGTCAACAAAGGAGTCTTGCAGAATATCTGTTATTCTGTTGAATAAAAAGATTAACTTTTTACACTTGGAGTCTAAGGAAGACTTTTTTTTCTCTAACCAACTTTGTTTCCTCGAATAGGACAATACTAAATGTATTTCCCATCCCTGAGAAGCTGATGGTAAGTGAGTTTTAAGAAACTGTGTAGTTTATATGATGAAGAAACTTAGGTAAGGCATGCCAATCTGTTGTCTGAGCAATGCTGAAGGGATAGTGGTTTATCCCCATATCTGCACGGTGTATCTGACAGGGAAGACAATTTGGGAATGATAACACTCTCATCATGATTGTGTCTTCAAGGATGAAGGAGCTAATGAAATAACCTTGGCATTCCACATTAGGCCCTGTGAATTGTATTTATGATGACAAATGCAGTGCTGATAGAGAGGTTGGGCATTAAATTCAATGGCATAGGCACATCCAAGCAAACTAGTATAGCTTGAATTGTGCTCAATCTCTTGAATGAATTTTTAATGGACCATCCAGTTAAACAATGAGCATTCTATTAAACTCCCAGTTCTAGAAGGGCAATGTTGATTGTGAGAGAATTCACAATGGTGGTGGACAAGGAGGATTATCTAACTTTTCTTTTGGAGTAATCATGGGTTCACACTTCAAGTAATGGAAACATTATTTTCCACTTGTCAGCCCAGGATGTTATCTAGATCCTGTTGTAAATTGACATGGATTAATTGATGAGTTATGAGTACAATTGAACACTATAGAATTGTCAGAAAATATTTAAGAAAAGCCACACTCTTGACCTTGGGATGAAGGAAAAGTCAATCACTTTTTAATGTCATGAATTGGCTACATATTTGCATGGGGATGGGGATCCAATGAGTGACTCAAGTAGTATCATCAACTCGTGTTACATTGACAATATCATCCACTCCCAAATATGTACTGTTTAAAAGAAAATGAAACTGACTCTACACACATAAAGCACAGCACGTTTAAAGTGAAAATGTTGCTGCTTTTCACAAAGTTTCACAAGATGTGCTGGCATAGTCTATACATCTAATCAAAGTAATCATTGTACCAAGCCAGTGAGACTCTAGCAGAGTGTATTGTGACATAATTCCAGATGGAAAAGCAACTTGTTCCAAACAGAGAAGCAACTTGCACAAAAGCATTGGATAAGCAATAGTTTATCACTGTAACTGAGAGTCTGTTGAGACTTTTCATGTAGCTGCTCTTCATGCAGGATTACCCATGGTATGTTGCACTTACATGCAGTCAGATCCATATGTGTGATCCTGATATGCATCCTTCTCCTGTGCCACTACATAGAGAGATCTATGGACCAACAAGAGGGAATTCTACAATTAGGTGATAGATTCTGCAGCGCTGGGGATTCACTTGTAAATTAAAAATGATGAATACTGTGTATATTATATATAGTCTCATCAGTTTTGTGATTTACAATTTGTGACACTACTGATTAGTATTCCTGATTTTATTACTCCCCTTGTGGTCTAAATAGTTGTCAGAATCTCATAATTGTGTTGAAAGCTATTCAGACTACAACAATACTGTTAACGATACAATATTGTAGCATTGCATATGATTAGTCTCAAATTAGGAGCTTGGTTTTGAAGCTTTTGCTGATCTGGAATGTTAAGTCCACTGCTTCCGTACAATACATAATTGTACCTGAAATAATCTGAAGATCAAAGTATTGCTCTTAAGATTCAAATCTCTAGTCGATAGCTGGTTTTCCTCGCAGATTATTATACATTTGGAACAAAATAAAGAACATCTATGCTATCAAATCTTAAAAGCCAATGCTCATGCTAATAATTAGTTCAAGAACAATTAATATATTAGTTGCTAACCTTGCTTGTACCTCTAGGGTCAGCCATTGCTCTAACAATTTCTACTTCCATATTTTGAAATTATACATTTTTAGTCTCAGTTTAGTTAGTCTTTCTTTGTCTTGTCACAGAATCACAGAAGTCCGGTTCTCGTTAGGCCTCACGTCATTGCTGCAAAGGGAACACGTGAATTTGTCACATTGATGCTAATAGCTGTCACAGAGCTCACAATGCCAACAGCAGGACACGCCCTTCACATTTTCTTATAGTCTCCAGATTTGCACGGCAAGCTGCAGACTGAGGTAGGGAGCTCATGGCTTTCTCATGACCAGAGCATGTCTTCTACCTGTGAAGAGGCAAACAGAAGATCAGCACGGTGTGAGGTCCTTGGACACATTCTACTCAGATGGAGTGATTGAACTAACCATACTGGTGTGACCAGACTCACTGTGTTTGACCTAATACTCATACCAGACCCACTTTTAATAGAAGTGATTTGAGAAATCGCCTCTTCACATGCTTCTTGTCATCATCCCTGAAATGTAAAACAGTAGAGAGAAAAATGTCAGAAATGTCAAACAAATAGATCAAGCTCTGAGATTGTGAACCCATGTACACACAAGTTTTATCACTCCTGCCATTTTTTGTCGGTTCTTGACCTGAAAATTTAAAATAAGTTTGGATCCATTTATGGGAATTCTTGAAGACTGTGCGACTAATGGGCCCGTGCCACTGACAAACATTTCTTTGTTACAGAGATTCTGCTTTCAATAACCTATTGAACACAGGTCCAACAAGTTGAGATGTACACTTCCAACACATTAGGGCGATACAGTGGCTCAGTGGCTAGCACTGCCACCTCACAGCGCCACGGACCCAGGTTTGATTCCAGCCTCAGGCGACTGTCTCTGTGGAGTTTGCACATTCTCCCTGTGTCTGTATGGGTTTCCTCCGGGTTCTCTAGTTCCCTTCCATAGTGCTGGTTAGGTGAATTGACCATGCTGAATTACCCATAGTGTTCAGTGATGCATAGATTAGGTGCATTAGCCATGGGAAATGTAGGGGAATGGATCTGAGTGGGATACTCTTCGGAGGGCCAGTGTGGACTTGTTGGGCTGAATGGCCTGTTTCCACACTGTGTGTATTCTATGAAGTCTAATGTCACAGAAGGAAGCCATTTGGCTCATTTTGTCTGTACTAGCGCTTCAGATGGCATGATTACCTCTGTCAATCTCCTTCCTTTTTCACCTTATTATTTTTATCCAAATAATCACCTAATTCCCTCTTCAATTATTCAATTAAATCTCTCTTCACCATAATTCCAGGTAGAGTATTCCAGTTCCTAATGACTTACTGGGTGAAAGATTTTTCTCACCTTATGTTTTTTTGCAAGTAACTTTAAATCTGTGTCCTCTGGTGCTTGATTTTTTTACGAGTGGGAACGGTTTGTCTCCACCCATTCTATTCAGAACTCTCATGATTTTGAAAACTTATATCAGATCTCCTCAAAACCTTCAACTCTCCAACAAGCACAGACACACTTTCTTCAATCTCTTTTCATAACTGAAATTTCTCATCCCTGGTACCATTCTTGTCAATTGCATCTGTGGTCAGCTGACACATGACCTCCAGGATTGTTACAGAAATATTGACATTTTTTCATGAGCAGGGATAAAGAAACCAAAACATCAAAGACAAGTTTAACCTGAAGTCACATGACACTAGGTTGTAATCCCAACAGGTTTATTTGAAATCACAAGCTTCTGGAGTGCAGCTCAAGTCACCTGACAAAAGATTAGTGCTCTGAAAGGTTGTGATTTCAAATAAACCTGTTGGACTACAACCTGGTGTTGTCACTTCTGACTTTGTCCACCCTAGTCCAACACCGGCACCTCCACATCAGGTTCAAACCTAAGTGGACTCTGCAATTTGCCAACTGCAGAGCTGGAACAGACAGAATTCATGCAGTCAGGCCTCAGACAATAAACTTTCCATCAAATCCAGACAGGCCTGGAACTGCCTGGCCAGTTGCTAACAGCTACATTGCTTCAGAATGAACCATTGTTTACATCTCCTTTGTTAGAAAAATGCTATTATCAAGATGGTGGCAGAACAGCAGGGCTGTGTGCAGACTCTTGCCTGGGGCTCATCTGCTCCCATCTGTTTTCTTTCTTTTCTTTCCTTTTTGCTTCTCTTTTTCTTCCATTTTCTCTTTTGTTTTTCTTTTCTTTGGTGAGTTAGTTGACAGCATTGGTGTGGCATGTGCACGGAGTGGCGGCAGCCTCCTGGTGATTGGAGGCAATGGCTGTGGCAAGGACATCTTCCTGGTGTTTAGGGCCAGCGGTAGTGGTGGCAGAACTCCTCCAGAGATCAGAGGCACCGGCAGCAGACTCTTCAAGATGGCAACGTCGGCAAGGCGACATCTACGGCCGGAATGGGACTCTTGGCTAGGTGACAGCGCTGAAAATGTGTTGCTGGAAAAGCGCAGCAGGTCAGGCAGCATCCAAGGAACGGGAGAATCGACGTTTCGGGCATAAGCTCTTCTTCAGGAATGAGGAAAGTGTGTCCAGCAGGCTAAGATAAAAGGTAGGGAGGAGGGACTTGGGGGAGGGGCTTTGGAAATGCGATAGGTGGAGGGAGGTCAAGGTGAGGGTGATAGGCCGGAGTGGAGTGGGGTGGTGTTCTGCTGGACACACTTTCCTCATTCCTGAAGAAGGGCTTATGTCCGAAACGTCGATTCTCCTGTTCCTTGGATGCTGCCTGACTTGCTGCGCGTTTCCAGCAACACATTTCCAGCTCTGATCTCCAGCATCTCTCTTGGCTAGGTGACAGCCTGGCCTGGCAGCAGAGTTAGGAACTCCTGGTTACAATAGGCCAAGAGTGGGGCCTCCTGGCATCAGTTAGGCAGCAGCAGAGCCAGGGGCACCTGGTCACAGTCACATTAGACCCAGAGCAGGGACATCTGGTTATTGGTGAGATGACAATGGAGCTGGACTCCTAGGTGTAGGGTGGGTGTAGCTTCAGCATGGTACTCTGTGGCAGTGAGGTGGGCTCAGTGGCAAGAGCTTGCACTTGAAAAGTGGAGATTCCTACATTGGTGGGTCTGGAGCAGGCAGCAGTGAGGCAGTGGAGGACATTCTTTCAGTTATATCGCTTTACTCTTTTTATTCTTAAACTATTCAAAATAGTGCCAGATTGCAGTGACAGTTGAAGATTTCCACTCCATTTTATGGTGTTATTCACTGTAAAATGCAAGTGAGATAATACATCATTCATTGATTGACTGGCTTGATGGGATTTACCTCCGTAGGAGGCCAGAGGCATGGTATGACAAGGACAGAATTTGACAAGTGAAGGTTGAAAATCATGTTCTGCAACCTCCAAATATGGATCTCTCTCACTTTCCAGTGTGTCATATTCTTTCTATGTGGTGCCCATAACTGTACACATTACTCCAACAGAAGTCTAACAAGTGCCTTATTCAACATCATCTCCTTGCTCTTGAATTTAAATGAATTGGCTTTATTGTCACGTACTCAAATGAGTACAGTGAAAAGTTACACATCAACATCTTAGGTACAAAAGCACCAAGGTATACCTTCTTTAGTCACAAGATCTTAGAAAATAGAGAAATATAAAGTCCAGCATTGTGGAAATACAAGTCCAGAACAGTGGTGTTCCACCCAGACCACGCTGGCACTTAGACTCCGGTCCACACCAAGCTTCACATTGAGAATGATGAGGCTGGGAGATTGTTCTGGAATTGCCTCAAGACCAGGAGACCATGCTGAGGATATGGCAGACCTGAAACCATCACACCAGCTAAGAGGATGCCATACCATGAGGCTACCACGTCACTCTGAGTGGCGCCACGCCAGGCTGGGAGGTTGCTCCTTGTTATGTCTGTGCTGTTATGTTGTTGATTGCTGGGAGTCGACCAGAGGCTGGGAGTTGTCAGAGACCAGGAGTCAAACCCAGAGGCCGGGAGTTGACCAGGAGTCGAGCTGGTGGCCAGGAGTCGGGAGAAGCCAGGAGAGAAGAAGAAAAGAAATACAAAGAGGAAATAAATAGACAAGAGAAAGAAGAAGAACATGAGCTCCGGCTGAAGAGGCCTACTCCACCGCCATCTTGGATTGTTGCACTCTATGCCACTATTAATAAAGTCGAGGATACTGTATCCTTTTTTAATCGTTCTCTCTACCTTTCCTGTCACCTTCAGTGATCCATATGTACGTGTTCCCCTGCTCCTGCACAATCTTTAGAATTTATATTCTCTTTCAATGTTCTTCCACCAAAGTTCATCACTTCATACTTCTTTACATTGACGCCTAATTATTTGCCAACCTGTCTAGATCCTTTTGTAGTTCTACACTGTCCTCTTCACAATTTACAATTCTTCCAAGTTTCAAGGCATCTGCAAACTTTTAAATTATCCCTTGCACACTAAGGTCTAGATCATTAATCTAGGAAAAGCAAGGGGAACTCCATTACAAAACATGCCTCAAGCCCGAAAAATAACCACTGACCACTACACTCTTTTTTCCTATCACTCAGCCAGTTTTGTATCCACATAATTACTTCCCATTTTATTTCATTTCATATAAGTTTCCTCATAAGTTTACTGTGTCAGTGAACGTTCATTTGAACAACTAAGGACCAATTTTCAAATGGGGAGCTTACACCAGCAGAATGGGAAATTCCTATTTCCATTAGTAATTGTAATGTAGATATAAGAGTGAGTCAGGTTGTGGGAAAGGAAGCAGCAGACCAAGTAAACATAAACAGCATTGTGTAGAAGTCATGGTCTGAGGAAGTTTAATTACCTCATCAATTGTGGTAAGGTACCGCATCCACTAGAGCTTGATAGGAAATTTGTGCTATTGTCTACGATGGCAAGAATACTTCCATCCCACTTATAGTCATACAATACTTTGAAAGTATTGCAAGACTACCTGCAATGATTACTATTTCAACTGGGAAATCCTTCCTTCTGCTGCACTTGAATTCTTGATAAACATTCTTGTCATTACCCTTCTTATTAGCGATACTTAGGCACAGGGTTTTCTGTGCAGGTGACACTGCCGACGTGACTTAATCTATTTCGTCCATTGCTTTACCTGGTGCTGAAGATGCATCGAACCAGAGAAGAGAAATTGCTTGAGAGAAAACAACTTTCCATCTGTGTTTTCTTTGATGAGCAGTGCAGCTGATCTAGGAAATATAGATTTTCTAAGATGTGAAAATAAAGTTTCATGGCTGGACTATGCTCAGGGTGAGGAAAAGTAGATGCTGACTGAAGCTTCACAGGCAACTTAAGTTAACATTGTTGCCTGGTATGGAAGGTTTGAGTTATAAAAAATGCTGGATAGGCTGGGACTTATTTTACAGGAGCATGGGAGGTTGAGAGGTGACCCGATAGAAACTTACAAAATGATGATGGGGGGGTAGACAGAATTGACGTTTGTTGTCTTTTCCCTAAGATGGGGATTTTCAAGACTAGAGGGCATATTTTTAAGGTGAGAGGAGAGAGGTTTAAAAAACACAGGAGAAAATCTTTTTACACAGATGGTGGTTCGCGTGTGGAATGAAGTTTCTGAGGAAGTGATAGATGTGGGTACAATTACAACATGTAAAAGACATTTAGATAGATATATGAATAGGAAAGGTTTGGTGGGATATGGGCCAGAAGCAGGCAGATGGGATTAGTTTAGTTTGGGATTATGTTCGGCATGGACTGGTTGGATTGAAAGGTCTGTTTCCATGCAGTATGACTCGATGACTCTATTTACATTCAGAAATGGTGTATGAATTACAGATGCAACCTTGAAGAGTGCAAAATTACTGAAACTTTCAGCAATAAGTTTAGGTACAGCCAATAATTAGGAAATGCTTTTTTCAGATGAAGTTAACTGTCCAACACGTGTAACTGAGGACTAATGTGACCTTTGGTAGTGCTTTTAATCATATTGAGGACCTGGCAGAAGCACTAAAGAACAAAACAGACCACTGAAAGGATGCAAAAAGTATTTTGACCTTGGAACCTTCCTGAACCAAATAGAACAAAGAAGAGAACACTAGCTGGGTGGGAACTACCGAAAACAAATGTCTCATATATGTGGAAGAAAGTGGCCATAACACTGTTATTTCTCTCACCCAATATGTGAAGTACCAGCAACACTTTTATGATCCAACGAGAATAAATGAGACACTACACTGAAAATTTGACCAATTTTTGATTGGGTGTCAAGACTGCCAGCATACTGCTCACTGTCTGAAAATATGATATCTGTATGCAACTCTTTACACTGACCTATGGTCAAGAAATTTGCTAATTCTTGATGCACTATCCAATCTCCTGAAATTATTTTCACATAAAAACGTAAATAGCTTTTGTCCACTTTATCAAGTCATTACAAGTATATCTGTAACATTAGCTATCTAATGGCACTTTGGAGATATCCTTCACTTGCTTACATTTACATATGCACTCAATCTTGTTCCAGGTAAAACCAGTGTGCAATATTGTATGAGATAGAGCAGCGTTGGAGACATTCTGGATATAAAGAGTTCAACCCATACAAGGACCATGCCAGTGAGCTTCTGGCCAGGCTGTTAAGATTAGCTTTCAGGTAGTAGATTTTTGAATGCACATCTAGAATCTCTGTGAAGTAGCACAGAGAAGATACTTTTATACTTGTTCTGTCTTCATAAATCTGTCACAGCAGTAATGAAATATGGACTATGAATTTTCAAACTGATTTTTTCAATTTGCAGCAAACCTATCAAAAGACTCTTTATAGTTTGTCAAAAGCAACACGGACAATCAGTGATTGATATCCTTTTCTATTAAGAAATTTTAGACATTAACAGTACCTGTGCTTTGAGAAGCCAAAGAAAAACCACTGGATGGACTGAACATGCTGTCATCTTACTATCATTTAATACTGGATGAATTACCTAAAAATTTTTAAACTCTAATGTTAGTGATCTGACAACGATGTTACTTAATAACATATGGAGTGATTTTGTTGTGGCATAAAGATTGAGTACAGTTGTCATTTATTCAGCCACTGTTTAAGAAGGGTGGGAAGGACAAGCCAGGGAACTATAGACCGGTGAGTCTGACCTCAGTGGTGGGCAAGTTGTTGGAAGGAATCCTGAGGGACAGTATGTACATATATTTGGAAAGGTAAGGACTAATTAGAGATAGTCAACATGGCTTTGTGCGTGGGAAATCATGTCTCACAAACTTGATTGAGTTTTTTGAGGAAATAACAAAGAGGATTGATGAGGGCAGAGCGGTTGGTGTGATCTAAATAGATTTCAGTAAGGAATTTGACAAGGTTCCCCATGGAAGATTGACTAGCAAGGTTAGATCTCACAAAATACAGGGAGAACTAGCCATTTGGATACAGAACTGGTTCAAAGATAGAAGACAGAGGGTAATGGTGGAGGGTAGTTTTTCAGACTGGAGGCCTGTGACCATTGGAGTGCCACAAGGATCGGTGCTGGGTCCTCTACTTTTTGTCATTTACATGAATGATTTGGATGCGAGCATAAGAGGTACAGTTAGTAAGTTTGCAAATGATACCAAAATTGGAGGTGTAGTGGACAGCGAAGAGGGTTACCTCAGATTACAACAGGATCTTGACCAGATGGGCCAATGGGCTGAGAAGTGGCAGATGGAGTTTAATTCAGATAAATG
>NC_057716.1:81402779-81428646 GCF_004010195.1 Chiloscyllium plagiosum | reverse complement strand
TGGTCAGAGTATTGAGTACAGGAGTTGGGAGGTCATGTTGTGGCTATACAGGACATTGGTTAGGCCACTGTTGGAATATTGTGTGCAATTCTGGTCTCCTTCCTATCAGAAAGATGTTGTGAAACTTGAAAGGATTCAGAAAAGATTTACAAGGATGTTGCCAGGATTTGAGGATTTGAGCTATAAGGAGAGGCTGAACAGGCTGGAGATGTTTTCCCTGGAGCATCAGAGGCTGAGGGGTGACCTTATAGAGGTTTACAAAATTATGAGGGGCATGGATAGAATAAATAGATAAAGTCTTTTCCCTGGGGTGGGGGAGTCCAGAACTAGAGGTTTAGTGTGAGAGGGGAAAGTTATAAACAAGATACTAAGGGGCAACTTTTTCATACAGATGGTGTTACGTGTATGGAATGAGCTGCCAGAGGATGTAGTGGAGGCTGGTACAATTGCAACATTGAAGAGGCATTTGGATGGGTATATGAATAGGAAGGGTTTGGAGGGATATGGGCCGGGTGCTGGCAGATGAGACTAGATTGGGTTGGGATACCTGGTCGGCATGGACAGGTTGGACCGAAAGATCAGTTTCCGTGCTGTACATTTCTATGACGATGACTCTATGACGAGGTAAAGTTGTCTGAGGAGATCACCTTGGTCACAGGTCTTCACTTAGCAAACAGCATAATTCTCCTGTTACCTCTTTGGTGAAGCACAGTCTTTTGCACAAGACTCCCTCTCTATTTACATTGTGATTCTGTGCTTGAAATCGGGGAAAGGGTTTTACTTTTAGTTTTCTCCTCAGACTTTCTTTACCTCATGCTGGTACTCCATTTGCAAAACATGCAGCTGCTTGTTCGAAATCTATACATTGTATTCAGAAACTCTTACTGTAGAGAGGAGCATTATTATCTTGACGGACTCACAGACTTGATGGAAACAAATCGACTTCTACTCTGTTTTAATGCAGCAAAACAAAAACAATTTGGCAATTTCAAAGATCTGTCAAGCATTGGAAAGTTTGCTCTACCTTGTGAGCTCAGTAAGATGGCACTCACAGCTCGTTATACCTGAAAGGTATACACAGTCGACATGCAGGGATGATGTATTAAGTTTCACTTGGATCCAATGTTATGAGTCTCTTCCAAGTCAAAACCTAAGAGGATTGACCTGGAATAAGAGCATGTAGATTGCTACTAGAGAAATAACTAAGAACCATTAAAATATTGCCGAATTTTGTAATTTGACTAGATAAAGTTTTAATGAATGACTTTTTGACAGCTATGTCAAAAATGTACACTAAAACAGACTATTGCCACTGAGATATTTCTATATTTTGATCATGATGTATTTTTGATTAAATTGGGCAGGTCAAAGGTAACCAATGTTGATTGATTATTTTATATTGTAAAAACCAAAATATTGGAGTGGAATATCTGGTTTCTTATCTTTAGGGGATCTGTTTTCAGAAGATGGCTACTATACTAAGTAGGTGTAGGAAGTATTCTGAAAAAAGGATGCCTTGTGACCATTTTACAGACTTGCAATTTGCAGCATAACCCACCGGGTAAGAAATAGCAAGATCAATCAGTGAGATTCTCAAAAACACATAGACCACTATCATAAAAGCAACAACATTTTGGAGGAAGCCAGCTAACTCATGAGGATCCATTAAGGTTGAGGTTATAGTGAGACAGAGCAAATGATCAAAGGGGTGTCATTA
Source organism: Chiloscyllium plagiosum (assembly GCF_004010195.1). Lineage (NCBI taxonomy): Eukaryota > Metazoa > Chordata > Chondrichthyes > Orectolobiformes > Hemiscylliidae > Chiloscyllium > Chiloscyllium plagiosum. The sequence continues at coordinate 81,426,929 of NC_057716.1, read as the reverse complement.
ACTCTGCTGCCAAAATGATCAATGAGACAAAACTGGAATGGACATTGCTAATATTATTTCTCAAGATGGCAGCACATCATGATTCTGTTGTTACCTCTTACAATGGCTGGGTGTGTCAGAAAGGCATTCAGGAAAGGTTGTCCACCAACAAACATAAAAGCTGTTTAAAAACTGTTTTTAAAAACTGTTTTCTCACCAATCTTTGACGATCTTTTCATATGATTGGATAAGGAAAACACCAATATCCTAACCACAGCATTAAGAAATGGCATCAAGAACACATTAAAACCTCATGAGAAGCTTGTTTAAATACACAGGCTATCAAGCCGCCAGAAGAAAATGCCAAGTGAAATTTGCAAAGAATACTGAATTATGGAAGTGCCATTGTTGTTCTTTACCCTAACTTTCAGCATGTTTTAAAGTAATTTATGCCTATTCTTTTGAACAAAATTGATTCAAACTTTTAGTCTGTAACAGAAGTAAATCAGCCAATTTTGAAATATTCCCAATCACCTAAATACACTCAAACAGCTTTAACCAGTCTTCCTCTAAGTGTCAAATTGGCAATTTCTGACCATTATTATTACTCATCAAACATTTTGCAGATTTTTTAAGGTAATGCATGAATGGTATGTCCAAAATGAGCACTACGTATAAAAGTCGATGGTCAATGACAATTAATCTATGTTTTCTGTACAAGGTAAGCAAACCTCAGGCATTTTGAAATGACTTTATGTGTCTTGCCTTTTTAATCTACATAAAATCAATAAGTTAAAGCATAACCTGTGAAATGTTTCCTGCAATTATAATCTGTTAATAGAACTTTTAACCAAATGCTTTGTAATTGTTTTTCTTAAAGCAAATGTTTACAGTTTTTATTTTATCTGTGCATTATTAATGCATACTGTGGACCTATATGTTTTGACTGTTACCCAGGTTCATACTTCGAAATTTTATCAGACAATCACAAGCCTACATTTAGATTTTCCGCTGACTATAAGAAGCTACGTCAACATTGCATTAGCTGGCTTTGGAGTATCATTAACCCTAACAGAGCTGAATAAACAGATTTTTTTTACCATTGCATTGTTTTAAGGATTAATAATCTAGATGTCAATGAAATTCAAGCAATATTATAATGCAGGCTATCAATTACAAATAATTCAATGCCAAAGAATAAGTTGTTGGGTGAAATTGGTACATGCCAGTAGTTTGAATGGACTAATAGAAAATTGGCAAGCATGCATTGTGGATGATTTTCTATTAATAAGATTGATTCTGATGTAAAATGGGCTGCCAGTTCTCTATCAGTTAATTGTGTGGTGTTGGCAATGACTAGTGATATCTGCCAAACTACTTATTAAGATAATTTATAACTCTTAAATCCTTATTGCCAAAACAACCATGAATATAGATTAATAATGCACGCAAGTATCAGGTAAAGTGTTATGAAGTTGAAGTCAGGTACTGTACCTTTAAGAGAGGGTGAATGTTGTTCTGAATAGCGAGTTTGCAAGCACCTATGATATAACTGATAGCAGTCTCAGAGTGGACTGGGAAATTGAAAATATGTAACATTTGGCTGTGAAATGGATACCTGAGTTGGTTGCTGTTTTGACAACAATGTGTATTTAACCAATCAGTTTAAATTGTGCCCCAGGATACTAAAACTGAATCAATTTGAATTTATTGTTTTGCTAACATCGAACCAATGAGATGATCCAATGTTGGGGATATAAAAATGCAGACATTTTGAAAATTAGAGAGAGAGCAACTGCCATCAAGGGAGAACCAAGAAATTAGGAAACACTCTGTATCAAAGGTACCTTTTCATATGAAACATATTTGCAGTTAAAAAAAAAAGACAACTCAGGGAGATCTTCAGCCAGAAAAAGAGATACACAGAATATGACAGCAGCCACATGGTTTTGAAATTAAGTTGATGTAATTTTAATAAGTGTCTTATTGGTAATAAGCAGTTAAGAGAAATGGGGCCTTAGAGTTGTGAATAGTTGTTGTTTAATGTTCACTGTGAATAGTTGTTGTTTAATGTTCACTTTTAGAGTTAAAAAATAAATTGACGTTATTTTCTGTAAATAGTGGAATTTGGGAGTTCTCTGTCACTCATATTTTAACAAATTACGAGACAAAATGAGCTTTTCTAGGTGTTTGATTTAGTTTACAGAGGGGTTCACCACCGTGTCACAACAAAAAGCTTTCCAAATTGGGAAATTTGCTTTCTTTGTAGTTACTGATTAGATTGTCAAGAGTCTAGAAAAATGAAAGGTAGTATTATTTAAGAATTCAAAATTCTGACAGTACATGACAGGGTAGATGCAGAAGGGCTATTTCCCTTAAATAAGTTTTGACTAGAACAAGGGGACACAGTTTCAGAATAAGAGGAAATCCGTGTAATATTAAGAGGGAGGAATTTCTTCACTTTGACAGGGGTAAATTTTAATGAATTTCTATCCCAGAGGCCAAGAAGCCTTAGTCATCAACTATATTCAAGAAAGAAACTGAGAAATTTCTAGATATTAAAAATATTAAATGATGTAGGACAGTGTGAGAAATTGTCATTGAGTTCGAAGATCAGCCATAATCTAGTTAAATGGTGGGGTAGAATTGATGAGCCAAATAGACTTCACTTCCTTCTATTTCCCATCTCTTATGTTAACATGTCTACTTCATTCTTCGTTTTACAACAAGCTGTACTAAAGGTGTATTTCAATCCATCCATCATAAATCTTTAGCATTAAGTGCCCATTCATTGGCTGTCAAAACCAGGTTTGGAATTTTATCCATTTCACAGAATTAAAATGCATAGCAATTGAGAATCTATTGTTGAAAACTTAAATTTTTGTAAGACCGTAAGATATAGTAAAATAATAGGATGTTTAGACCTTTGTGCCTGCTCCACCATTCAATAGGCTCATGGCTGATCCAACATTCCTCACATTCATTTTCTTGTCCTTTCCCCATTGCCCTTCATTCCTTTACTGACCAAGAATCTTTATCTCAGCCTTAAATATACACATGAAAGACTCTTAAGCCTCAGGGAGAAAAAAAAATTCCTCCTTGTCTCAATCTTAAATTGGTAACCAAAGACCTCTGGTCCTTGATTTTCCCACAGGGGGAAACATCCTCTCAGCATTTACTCTGTTAAGCCCTGTAAGAATCTTATATATTTCAATAAGATCATCTCTCATTCTCAACATCAGTGACTAGAGGTCACAACCTGTTTAGCCCTTACTCATAAGGCAATCCTCTATATCAGGGATAATCCTCATGAACCTTCTCTGAACTGCCTCCATTGAAATGATATATTTTCTTTAATAAGAATACCAAACTGCCAAAATGTGGTCTTATCGATATCTTGTACATTTATAATACTACTCTTACACTCCAACTCCTTTAAAATAAGGGCAACATTCCATTAGCCTTCCTGATTACCTGTTGCACCTTTGTACTAGCTTTCTCTGCTTTGTGCACAAGTAACATCAAGTTCATTTGTGTTGCAGCTTTCCGTAGCTTTTCTATATTTAAATAATAATCTGTTCCTTTGTTCTCCCTTCCAAAATTAACAACTTTACAAAGCACATGGAATGAATACATGAATAGTACAGAAATAGAGGGATATAGACCCTGTAATTGAAGACAGTTTGAGTATGGAAGGGCAAAATGTGCCAGTGTGAGCTTGGAAGGCTGAGGGGTCCGTTTCTGTGCTGTATTGTTCTTTGTTCTCTTTGTTTAATATTCCATTTCCCAACTGTTTTGCCCATTTACTTGACCAATCAACATCTCTGTAAACTGTTTGTATCCCCCTTGCAACATACCTTTCCACCTATGTACTAAATTCCACATGAAGAAAGTTAACAATTAAACCGAAAGCTCACAAACATCAATGGAAATTCTGAGAAAACTTCAAGTCTGGATTTTAAAAAATTTGAAAGTTGGGAAATGACAAGTATTGTTTTAAGTTGGAGTGCATTTGGAGGGATGAGTACTTAAACGGTTGCTACTTGACTCTGTGCTATTCCACTATATCCAGTTTACATCAATAATTTGGATTCAGAAACCCATTGGAAATTAATCAAATTTGCAAATATTACCAATTTTGGAATGGCAGAGGAATCAAAGGAGTCAGTCCAGAGGCTCCAAACAAAGGAGGTATTCAAATGCAGTAGGCATCTTAGGAAAAAAAATCACAAGGTCAACCCATGGTGTCAGACATGTGAGTTATGAATTTATTGGAGAGATTTCAATTTTTCAGTCTTGGAAGGAGACATGTGAGATGTGAGCTTATAGAGGGGACAGACATTTACTACTTTAACTTGTAACTGTGAAAGTAGTACAAGTTAACAAATGTTTAAACTAAGGTAAATTTCTTCGTAAAACAAGAGATTTGAAAACTTGCCTTAGCAGAATGGTGAAGAAGAAAACAGGGACTCATTTACAAAATAGTTAAATTCTGAAATAAGAGGAGTGTAAGAATAAGATGAATGGATGAACTAAAATGGATTGAATTGGCTTCCTCAGCAGTAAGTAAGTCGTGATCTTGGAAGTGGAAAGAAAAGTTAAATAATGGGACAATCTTGTGAGACATCCAACAAACGTCTTTGCAACATCTTGTCTGGGTACATTTGCTCATGATGCTGTGTGAGCTGCTGTTCATGATGAAGGTTGCTGCCACCATGCACATTAAATTTAGGAAATGCAGAGCACATTTAATTTTGTTTGCCAGAGGAAGATCATTTCCTGGTCTGACTAGAAGTTTGTCTTGTAATTAATAAGAGATGGTGGCACAGTGGCTCAGCAGTTAGCAACTGCTGCCTCACAGCTCCAGGGTCCCAGGCTCGATTCCAGCCTTGGGTGACTGTTTGTGTGTAGTTTGCACATTCTCTCCGTGTCTGCATGGGTTTCCTCCGGGTGCTCCAGTTTCCTCCCAAAATCCAAAGATGTGCAGGTGAGGTGAATTGGCCATGCTAAACTGCCTATAGTGTTAAGTGCATTAGTCAGAGGGAAATGGGGCTGGGTGGGTTACTCTTCAGAGGGTCGGTGTGGACTGGTTGGGCCGAAGGGCCTGTTTCCACACTGTAGGGAATCTAATCTAATGTTGCAAGATGGTTTATCGCATGTTAATAACTAGTTACGATTACATTGATATGATAAACACTCTCACAGAGACTTTGAGGACAGCCATATTTGAGATTCCAAAGTGTTCTCCCCAAAAGTTAAAATGTCATTCCTATCATGGATGGTACTTATGGCAATCTTCAGTATTAACTCTTTCAGAGCTTTTCAGATCTTTGATCAACATCTCCCAAGCTCCTCTCACCTTCCCCCCCCCCCCCCCCCACCAAGCTTGGTTCTCATTCTTAACGCTTTCTGATTATATTTTCCATTAAGTGCAACTGTCAGAAATTTGCAAGTTCAGGTCACTTGGAAGTTTGACTACTTTCCTGTCATTCTTTACATTGTCTTCTGACTTGGAAGCCTGATAGTTACTAATAGTTCTGAACAAGGGTACTGGACCCAAAACACAACTCATGTTTTCTCTCCACAGATGCTACCAGACCTGCTGAATTTCTCTAGCGCTTTCTATTTTTGTTTAAGACGGATAGTTTGTTGGCTGAATACTATCGGTTTTGATTCTCTTCCTGACAGCCTAGAGTCTGTAAATATGCTTATACAGGAGGGTTTTTAAACTCTTGGATTTTATTTGTGGAAGATGTCTTCCCTGCTGAAACAGGGAATGTATTTCTGAAATTCTGAAATAGGCAACTCTAACTTACAATATCTCAAATTGTTGGACATTGGTTATTCCTTCTCAGTGGTGGCTTCCATGATGTTGTTTGCCTCATATCTTCAATCTATGTCTGCAGATTTTCATTCTCAATGTGGTTGTAGATTTATGCTGAGTTATGTAAACCTTTTACTTCAACATGTCAGTTGGTTTAGGATCTCTTCTTCATCTTCAGCAGCTGCAGTATTGGTGAAAACACTTCCTCAGTTCTGTTATTTAAGGATTGCTTCTTGCTTCACATGATCTCAGTCACACTTACTGAAGATTATTGAAGACTAATAAAACTGTTTTGTCCCCAAGTCCATCTCACATCGTTAGTGGATGGTACTTACAACATTGTTCAATGTTAACCCTTTCAGAGCTATATATAACTCTGTGAAAGAGATTAGTTCGAAGTAATTATGGTGCACTTTAAAACCCAACCTGGTATCTGGTGGATCTACCCCAGGCTTCACCATTTAAAAATGTAACATAGGAAATATCATTTTAAGAAAAATACTTCATCTGTGGGTTGGATGGAAAATCTTTAGGAATGAACATCTGATTCCAGATATGTGCTTCTTTGGGTGAGACTCCTCCCTGGAAGCATTCTTCTATCAAATTATTCCAATAGTGCAAAAAATATGCAAAATTAATTTTAAGCCAAATTAATCTTACTTAAACAGAACCAAAAACAAAAAAAAATGAAAAAAACAAAGTTAACCTTGTATTCACGAATAAAACAAAATACACTGGAAATACATATCAAATCTGTCAACATCTGAATAAAGAAAAGGTCGACTAGAATTGCAAATGTTGACTTTTGCTCAGATTTTCCAGTATAGATTGTGTTCTCTCCCAAATCATTACAAATAGTCACTGCACTGCAACAACTCAAAGTATGTTATTTGCACATAGTTTTTGAAGTCAGCTTATTATGGTTAGGTGGAAAATCTTGTGTAATTAAAACTAATAGGATGAAATAAAAGAAAGGGACATTTTACTGTTGGAAATTTGTTTCATTCTAAATTCTTGAGTTCTTCCATTTAGTGACATCAATCAATGCTTATACACATATCCATGAACCTCCTCCGATCTTCTTCATCTAATCAAATCAGTATATACTTCTATTCTTTTCTTCCTCATGTGGGACATGAGAATCACTGGCTCGGCCTTTGATTGTCTATCCCTAAATACCCTTGACAAGGTTCTTGACGACCTTCCCTTAAACAAAATGAATGCTGTTCATATCATAGTAATGAATACTACATTCAAAACATTTGCATGTCAAGGTATAGCTTATGAAATTCTTATCAGGTTTATTGGTGACTATCTTATATTTATGTCTGCTCATTTACATTGAATAATAATATAACATATAGAATGTAAAAATACTACTTGCTGTAAGCCAAAAATGGAACATCTTTTGTTTTGCGAGTTCACATTTTTGAACACCCTGACATTTGACTGTGTGAACACTTAATTCTTGAATGTTTTGTCATTTTTTAAATCTGTGCCCTTTTTTTCTAACGATACTGTTTGCATTCCATTCATAGCATTGACACAAACATAAAGAAAAGAAAATCAGGGACAAGATTTCATGAAGACGTTCAGTTTCTGAAGAAGAGTTATGTTTGTCTTGCAACATTAATTCTGTTTCTTCCTTCATGAACAATGCCAGACCTGTTGAGGATTTAATTCTGCTCCCATCCTCACAATATCACTGCAGTTGGTCTTCATATTTTAAATGCCATGATTGCATTTAACAGCAGAGCAGGTATGAAGGGATGAAAGGCTTACTTCTTCTCCTATTTTCTATATTTTTATATTTACCAAATGTTGTCTTTTCAAACTCACAAACATGATGTCTGTCTCCAAGAGAATACTGATGACACTCTGCCTTTCCTCTCCAAAATCTCCTTTGCCCCCTACACTGCTATTTCTTCAACATCTAATTTTGCATGAGCCACCAATTCCTTCAGCACTAATGTGGGGAAGACTGAAGAATTACCTGTGTGCCTGCCAAAAATTTCAATTTGCTTTTCTGTTGATGTATGATGAAAAGATTTTAAATTGTGACTGATCAGACTACAAAAATTCAAAAAGTTGTTATAAAGATATATAATCAAGTCCGTCCCTCTCTTTTCGATCATCAGTTAGGAGTAGGCCAGATTCTTTATTGCCTCAGTACCTTCAATGAGCTGAACTGAACTTTAGATACCAAATACTCTTAAGTCTCTGTGACATTGCTTCCCTTGCTTTCTAACTTGGCCTATCTGCCACTGATACCAACATCCATATCTTTGTCTCTGCAGACTGCAATACTCTGATGTCTCTGGCTTGTCTCCCATCCTCTATAAATTCAGTATATCCAAGGCTCTGCTGTCTCCTTCTTGTCTCGTCATTTATTCCTGTTTTCCATGAACTATCATGTCTTTTCTGGTAATTCTATAGTTACATACTTACCAGTAGTGCTACCAGCCTTTTATTCATTCTAGATTATTTCATTCACTTCTTAAAAAGTAATTTATGGGATGTGGGCATTGCTAGTCTGCCAGCATATATTGTCCATCCCGATGTGCTCTTAAAAAACTGATGGTAAGCTGCCTTCTTGAACTACTGAGTTCCACAATGACCCACAATGCTATCAGGGAAGGAATTCCAGGACTTTCATCCAGCAATAATGAAGGAATGGCGATATATTTCCAAATCAAGATTGTGAGTGGTTTGGAGGGAAACATGAAAGTGATAGTGTTCCAATGTATCTGCAGCCCTTGTCCTTCTAGATGGAAGAGTTTAGAAGTTGCTGTCTGAGGATCTTTGGTGAATTTCTCCAGTGTATCTTGTAGATAGTACATACTGCTGCAATTGAGCTTCAGAAATGGAGGGAGAGGATGTTTGTGGATGCAATGCCAATCAAGCAGGCTGCTTTGTCCTGGATGGTGTCAAGATTCTTGAGTATTGTTGGGGCTGCACTCATCCAGGCAAGAGGGGAGTATTCCATCACATTCCTGACTTGTGCCATGTAGATGATGAACAGGCTCTGGGGCGTCCGGAGTGAATTACTTGCTGCAGCATTTCTAGCCACTGACCTGCCCTTGTAGCTGCTGTGTTTATGTGGCGAGTCCAGTTGAGTTTGTGGAATCATTCAAAGTCACCTGGTAGGATAGCTGGGGCCTTGGTTTAATGTTGCATTTGAAATACTGAATGCTTCTTACAGTGCAGCAGTCCTGGACTGCAGTGTCAGTTTAGATTGTGTGTTTAGCTCTTTGGAGAGGGGTTCATATCTACAAATTACTATCTTTCAAATGAGGATGCTACTCTAAAGTTACAGCAGATAAGTTATGCCTGATGTCTGCAGCACCTATTACAGTCACAGAGTCATAGAGATATACAGCACAGAAATAGACCCTTTGATCCAACTTGTCCATGTTGACCAGATATCTTAAATAAATCTAGTCCCATTTGCCAGTATTTGGCTCATATCTCTCAAAACCCTTCCTGTTCACGTACCCATCCAGGTGCTTTTTTAATGTTGCAATTTTACCAGCCTCCACCATTTCCTCTGGCAGCTCATTCCATACATGCACCACCTTCTGTGGGAAAAAATTGTCCCTTAGGTCCCTTTTAATTCTTTCCCCTCTCACCTTAAATCTATGCCCTCTAGTTTTGGACTCCCCCACCTTGGGGAAAAGATCTTGTCTATATACCCTGTCCATGCCCCTCATGATTTTAAAAGGTCAGCCCTCAGCCTCTGATGCTCCAGAGAAAATGGCCCCAGCCTATTCACCCTCTCCCTATAGCTCAAACCCTCCAACTCTGGCAATGTCCTTGTTAAAGCAGGAAGACCAGAACCGCATGCAGTATTGCAATAGTGGCCTAACCAATGTCCTATACAGCTGCAACATGATCTACCAACTTCTATATTCAATGCACTGACCAGTAAAGGCAAGCATACCAAACATCTTTTTCACTATCCTATCTACCTGTGACTCCACTTTCAAGAAACTATGAACCTGCACTCCAAAGTCTCTTTGTTCAGCAATACTCCCCAGGACCTTACCATTAAGTGTATAAGTCCTACCATGGTTAGTCTTTCCAAAATGCAGCACCTCACATTTATCTAAATTAAACTCTATTGTTACTTTTTGTTTCAGATTTCAATTGTGATGTGGTTGATTTTAGATTCAAACCACTTGTCGAACACCAGGCTTTAAGTATCTGCTTCCTCCATTTTAAAAAAATCATTGACCCCGAATCATAAAGTCATTTCTCAAAGTCTGTCTTTTCCTTTCTGAAAGGAGGGAGCTGTCTTTTTGACATTCAGTGGTGAGGTTACATTCCCTTCTGAGATAAATGGAAAATTAGAACATAAGAAAATGTTGAAATTGGAACATTTCATAAAAGTTAGCTTTTAATTATGATTAAATGTTAGAATTTTCAATACGTTAAATGAGCATTCTGGTCTCTGCTTGAAACACACCAGAAACCCCTGGATTTGCATTTGCAGCTGACAGCAAGGAATAGGGTCAACAACTACACCAGATCATCTCCTGAAAGCAATTAGTGTCTTTTACCAACTAAGTGGAAAATCTGTCCTTTGAAGTTTTATTAAATTAATCAATTACCGTTGTGATCTAGATAACCACTGTCTATATATAGCTAGAAATAATTTGAAGTCTGGAGTTTTCCATTGACCATTGTTTTTGTTGAATCCAAAGTTTTCTGCAGTTTTTTTTTTAACCTCTAAACATTTTCTCAATCAATGCCTATGGAATATCCAGTCATAACATAATTTTATACAGGTAATGAATCTTGTCATAGTTTTTACATCAAGCAAGGTTGGATGTATTTAATATTCTCAAACAACTCGAGTAAATTTATCAATCATCATATCCTTTCCTGAAAGTGTATTATTAAAACTTTCTGATGAATAGATTCCTGAATTTTCCTGAATTTTGATGTTAAGCAAAGTGGTCCATTGTTCCCTGTTTTCCCTTAACTTCCTTGAATGGCAATATTACATTTGCTTCATTCCAATCTGCAGGAACTATTCTCGAATGTAAGGAAGTTTGGAAAATTTTAACAGCTGTCTTTGCAGCTATTTATTTTAGTGCCAGGAATGTATTGCATTCTAGACCCTTAAGTTTCTCCAATACTTGTTTTTTTTAGATTACTTACAGTGTGGAAACAGGCCCTTCGGCCCAACAAGTCCACACTGACCCTCCGAAGAGCAACCCACCCAGACCCATCCCCCTACATTTACTCCTTCACCTAATCTACAGGCAACTTAGCACGCCCAATTCACCTAACCTGCACAGTTTTGGACAGTGGGAGGAAACTGGAGCACCTGGAGGAAACCCACACAGACAAGGGGAGAATGTGCAAACTCCACACAGACAGTTGTCTGAGGCGAGAATTGAACCCGGGTCTCTGGCGCTGTGAGGCAGCAGTGCTAACCACTGTGCCACCGTGCTGCCCCGTTCTCTGCTGATAATAACTGCCTTAAATTTGCTATTCTTATTAGTCACTTGGTTCCCCTCTGTTAATAGTGTTTAATCTTTGCCATCTATTGTGATTATGCACAAAGGACCAGATTTTCAATAAGTGGTAAGAAATCTGACAAAGACACAGGGGAATTCTATGTCCTGACACTGACACCAAGACAAGCCACAATTGTGACCCTTTTTAAGATTTAAATGGCCTATTTGGCTAGGAGGTAACTTTGGCACCCAATTAGAGGTACCAAGTGTCTTAAGAAAAAGGCAGAGGTGGCCTATTTGGCACTAGTGGCAAAGGCAGGTGGCAACCATGTTGGGGAGTGCCACTTCATTGTCAATTAGAGTAGGCAGCACCTTAGAAGGTCAGAAGGTGAAAGCAGTGACGAAAAAGAGGTTTTGGTGTCGCACTCTTCCTGCAACTATTTGGCTCCTCAGATTTCAATCAAAATGACAGAGAGGAAATTACTAGGTCCCAGTGTTGAAACTGACATGTACGTGACTATTCGGCCTGATCAGAAAAAGCATGCTTAAATCCCCAAAACAAATGGACAGGTCTCTTAATAGGTTTCTTAAAGAGCTTCTGCTTGCTTATTTGGTGATAGGAATGTTCTCTATTCCCTTTGCTCTTCCAACTTGCTATTTAAAATTCAAAATTGACTCCGGACATGTTAGAATTTTGATATGATATTCAAGGCCATGATTGTCAAAGTTTATCCACTCCAGGATTCTGTATGCCTTGAAATGCCTTTGGGGCGGCACGGTGGCTCAGCGGTTAGCCATGCTGCCTCACAGTGCTCGGGACCTGGGTTTGATCCTGCCTCAGGCGACTGTCTGTGTGGAGTTTGCACATTCTCCCTGTGTCTGTGTGGGTTTCCTCTGGGTATTCCGGTTCCCTCCCACAATCCAAAGATGTGCAGACTAGGTGAATTGGCCATGCTAAATTGCCCATAGTGATAGGTGCATTAGTCGGGGTAAATGTAGGGGAATGGGTCTCGGTGGGTTGCTCTTCGGAGGGTCAGTGTGGACTTGTTGGGCCGAAGGGCCTGTTTCCATACTGTAGATAATCTAATCTAATGTAAAAAAAATCCTGGCAAACAAACATTATCTGATCTTGTTGTTATTTCCTCATTTGTCATGGCAATTTCTTCTTTCTCTCCCACTAAGTGACCAACATTTACTTGAGCAACTTACCTTTTCATGTACTTGTAAAAACTGTTACAGTCTGTTTTAAATAAGAGACTCTAGTTTTTTTCCCTTTTTATCAACTTTATGGAAGCTCTTTGCTGGTTTCTGAAAAACTCCCAGTGCTTAGGCTTATTCATATTCTTTGAAATATTATTAGCTTCTTTCAAATGAACAAAATCCTTCAGGGACAGATCTTTCTTGATGAGTTTTTGCTTTTTCAAGACATTTTTGTTGAACATTTTGAAGTGATTCTTGAAATGTTTTCCACTTTTTATTATAATCATCCCTGTTTCTCTATTTACTCAATCAACCTTAGTTAGCTGTTTCTCTCACACTGATGTAAGTGGCTTTATTTAAATTGAAGATTCTTTCTTTAGAACCAGATTGGCAGTGTCACTTTCAAACTTAATGTGGAATTTGATTTAATGATAATCACTATTGCTGTGGATATTTTACTATGGGATTACTTATTAATTTTGCCGCATTGCATAATAGTAAATCTAAAATAGCTTTATCCCTAATTGCTTCCCCAAATTATGTTCTAGAAGTGTCACAAATGCAGTTTACAGACTCATATTGCCCCCGAATACCTTTGTGAATTTGATTGGCACAGTTTATACTAAAATTAAAATACTTCAATTATTACATTTTCTGTGTTATAAGCACCAATTATTTCTTGCTTGATGCTCTGTACAACGTTATAATTACTATTATGGAGCATAAAAAAACTACTGCTCACCTGCATTTTCTGATCCTTTCTCACAGATCTCACAAATCTGACATAGCCATACTTTCAATGATATATATCTTTCAACCAACATCCCAGACTTCTCCATCGTTATTGCTATTATGCCCTGATCCACCAGGAGCATAAAACCATCTGAGGTGACCGCACAGCAACGTACAGTCAGATCTCAGCACTCCTGGGAATGCATAAGTTTGATTCAGAAGGTCACTGAGGTGAAAGCAGTGACGAAAAAGGGGTTTTGGTGTAGCACTCTTCTTGCACCTATTTGGCTCCTCAGATTTCAATCAAAGTGACAGAGAGGAGATTACCAGGTCCCAGTGTTGAAACTGACATGTACGTGACTATTCGGCCTGATCAGAAAAAGCATGTTTAAATCCCCAAAACAAATGGACAGGTCTCTTCATGGATGAGGAAGCTGACTTGTGATTTCCACCATTCTTCCTTGCATGAAGAATCAATGCACTTCCATATTGAATAGCTACTGGAAGAAATGCAGGTGGCAGGACAGTGCAGCCATGTACTCTAGAATACTGATTTAGAGCACTCCTACTGACTCAACTGGCTGAGATTTGAAGAATCTATCTGCTAGATTGAACCAGCACAGAACTTACATTAGTGGCCCACTTGACCTCATCCTCACTAGCATATACTAGTGTAAGTGTTGGTAGAAGTGATTACCAGACAATGCATCTTTACACTGAGGGTACCCTTTCCTGTGTTAGGTGCCATTACCATTGTGTTGAATGGAAGAGATTGAGAAGCGATGTAGCAGCTCAAGTCTGGGCAAAAAGAGGCTCTGAAGATCATTAAAAGTGGCAGAATTGTTCATTACTACAATATGTAATCTCATAGCCTTGCAAGCTTTTCCACTGTCACCACCATCAATGAGGACCATAAAGGAGTTTAGTAGGAGCAGCACCAGGCTGCAAACCTTGTGAAGGGACAATGCAGACTGTCTGCATTTTAAACAGTGAAAGCAGCATGCATAAGGTAAATAGATTCTATGTGTGAGTCTCTATAATTAGCTATGTCTAGGATAAAAGGCTAGGTGATCCCACAACTGATGGATCTAATCAAATTCTTACCCAATTCAGTTGTGAATGTTGATGAGCAATTGGGGAGCTAATGGGGGAGAGGTACCTGAGTATCTCATCACAATGATCAGGGAGTAAAAGCAGATCTACAAGGTCTGGAACATTACTAATGTTCAACTAGTTATGGTTGAACATATCTACACACAAGGGATGATTAGAAAGGATATCTCCAGAACCCTTCGAACCCGGTCCCAATCCAATATAATCTGACATCACTAAGACACATTTCCTTATGGTCAGTAGCTATTCCTAGTATAGTCAACCCTTTACTTCAAGAACCCAGCATGTAAGTGCAATAGATAAGGTTGAAGCTTTTACAATCAACTTTAGCCAAAACTGCTGAATAGATGATTCATCTTGGTTTCCTTTTGTAGGTGCCTACCATAGCAGAAACCAGCCGTTAACCAATCTGATTTCCTCATTGTTTACCAAATGGCTGAGCCCACTCAATACGGGAAAGGTTCCAGGCTTTGAAAACAATTAAGCTAACAATGTTCACATGCCACGAAAACAAAAATCAATCTATAGGTTGTTTTTTTTAACCTTTTCTTGAAACTGCACTTTTGAGAAAATATTATGCTGTTACATTTAATTATCATTCCTGGCTTACTCTACCAAAAGCAAACCATAAATATGCTCAGTATACCATGGCTTTTTTTTGAACTAGATAATATCATAATATCATCATATTGGGCAATGCCATTTATTCATTCCTTTTTAATACAATGGCTAAAAAGATACAATCTGCAGATCCTGCAATACTGTGGCATGTCCAACACTAAACCTGTTTTACAAGGTGATTGGTATAATCTAGAGCAACTTTTCCTGTGTGCATGTGTAAACTCAAAGATGTTTTGACAACAAGATTGAATGATCTTGCATTCCCACCAAGAAGCAGCATTCACAAGGAATGCATCTTTGGCATAGTACAGACAAGTGAATGGGAACTTTTGGCTGCACAATAATGATTTACCAAAATGTGCTCTCAGTCTTCATTATGATCACCAGATTGCAAAATTACACTTAAAGTATATCCAACAATTTTACAGTGACATTTTGCAATCTACAATCTTCTCATTTTTGCAGCCAGAGTTGTATGCTGATTCTTGTACAGTGTTGGCTTTAGGATTTTTGTCTCGTCTTTGGTGCTAATTTCTGGTCTGCTGATATTTATCTCAAAAATGTCACTTTTTGCGCAATACAATTGAACGTATTTCAATGGATTTATCTGAAACTTGGATAGCAGGTTTGAGATAGAAACCTTTTATGTGATGGCAAGTTCCCTGGCACTATCTTTAATAGGGATGGGATCCTATATTCTTTACTTTTGATCAATGCTGAATCTATCCTCTTTTATTTTAAATTATGGTGTCTTTTGCATGTCTAATCCCATAGTGTGACATATAATATCAAAATAAACACTTCAGTATGACTTTTGTTTGCATTTTTTACCTAAAATCAATATCCATAGCATGTAAATTGCACTAAAGCAGGCATGCCATTGAAAATTGATAAGAAGTATGAAGATTGCTATCAATTAAGTTGGCTGCATTTTTTGATCAACAATTAAAGAAAACATAGTCGAAGTCATTCTCCAAAGTATAGTGATCCACTATATTTGTATTTTAGCAGTAATAATGTGTGGTCTTTGTTGTTGCATCAAGATCTCTAGATTTGTTTTGAACTTCTGGCGCTTTAATTTTGTGACAGCCTATTCCTTAATATCTTTGCTTGGGTCACAGGCAATTAAAATACAGTCTGGTATTTATAGATTAGTCTTGTGAAATGATTACATTAAAAAGTAATGTGTTATTGTAGCTCACATTTCTGTAGCGACCTCAGTGAACTCACTAATTACTTACTCCTTCCTGCCACCTTTTGATAGTGTGCATGTTTTGATACATTTTAAGAACAGGATTTTTGTTGGCAGTCATTCAATACCAAATTGGCAACTTTAAAAATTAAGGTAAAACAGGGCAAAGGATTCAAAGCAACAGATTAAAAATTATAATACAGTTGATAATGCTGGTTTGCAGCAAAGTCAGTCTCTAAATCCTGCTTTGTGGTGATTGATCCAGCAGTCTCTCTACTGGAGGATTGAAAAGGGATGTAAATCTAGATGAGTTCAGAAGATGGATCAGGACCCCTTGAAACAAGAATGCTTCATATTTAAAGTCAAAAAGAAAATATGAACAAGGAGTTTTCTGGAATGAAAACAGCTTCCCATCACACCTGAATGCTTCATACAGACTGAGCACTCTTGCCTCCAAATTCTGAAACAAATAGCCATATCAAAATATTAATCACAACCTCCCTGAATAATGAATGCACTAAAAGCACAGCCCCTCAATCACCAGAGGAACAGAGAGAGATATATTAGATCAGATGAAAATAGAGAGATTGTGACATTGCATCCAAAGTTGTGCAGGTTAGGTGAATTGGCCATGCTAAATTGCCCATAATGTTCAGGGATGTGTAGGCTTAGGTACATTGGTCAGAGGTAAATATAGGATAACAGGATAGGGGAATGGGTCTGGTGAGTTACTCTTCAGCAGGTTTGTATGGACTTGTTGGGCCGAAAGGCCTGTTCTCACACTAAAGGGATTCTATCACTGTTCTATGATTCTATGATTACTGAACTATCCAGAGGCCCAGGCTAATATGCGTTCATATCCAATTATGGGAGTTGGTTGTATTTAAATTCAATTATTAAAACTGAAATACAAAGACTGTGTTAGCAATGGTGACCATGTCAGCTGCATTGATTGTTGTAAAAGCTCAACTGATTCACTAATGTCCTTTCGAAAAGGAAATCTCTCATCTTTACTAATCTGACCTACAGATGGCTCCAGAACAATTGCCCCCTGAAATGGTCTAACAAGCTACATAGTTCAGGGGCAAGTAGGAATGGGCAAGAAATGCTGACCTGACCAGTGATATCCACATCTCAGATTCCAGTATTCTAAGGGCATTGTGGGTCAACCTATTGTACGTAGATTACAACGGTACAAGAAGGCAGTTCACAACCATCTTCTCAACCAGATATAAGTGCTGGGCAGCCAGCAATGCCCACATTTCATGAATGAATTTTAAAAATGCAAACGTCAACTAATCAGGCTTGTACAGTCATTGTCTTCTGTCTGCCTTTGCCTGACCAAATGCTTCAAAGCAGTTCTGTCTCCGTGTCTGAAACATGAAATGTTGCTGACATTCAAGTGAAGAAGACTGAAAATTATCTTGGAACACAAACTTTCAACAGTTCTGAAGCTGGAGAGCCAGTGTGTGACTGACACCATTTTGACAGGCAGGGCAGCATTCTGTGTTATCTGGGAAGCAGGCATGAAAATTGGGGGAAGGACTCTGGAGGGAGGTTAAATGCTGTTTGTGGAGGGAGGACAGCAGATTCTTGCTGTACTGAACCACTGCTAATTCCTTGAGGTACTGCACAGCAATCTTAATAATTGTTGGAAGGCAGATGCTGAAAATCTCTTTGCACACTAAGAAGACAGCCATGAAAGCAGCAGCTTGAGGTTTGCACGATAACATTCTGTCCTTACGTGTCAGGATATGAACTTCTGCTGCAGCATGTGGACACTGGGGTAGGGGTGTGGTGCTACTTGTGCTACAATGGAAGCTGAGACCATCAGAATTGGTATTGCGGTTGGATCAACAGTTATGGATTCACTACTTCCACATGACAAAAGGATGGGCTGTAATCTCTGCACTTATCTTCAGCCAAGTTAGTGCCAGACCCCTCCATTTTGGATTCTTCTAGGTTTTGACCCATATTCTGCTGAATTCAAAGTCATATTTCCAAAATTTGTAATGTATCGATTGAGAGATGTACATGATACCATCATCAAATCAAGAACCGGTGTGAAACTCTTCCAGACCAAATAGTCAAAAAATTGAATCAGTGATAATAACAAAGAGATTCTTAATACAACCATACTTTGAAATCTGTTTTATCATAATTAGAGAATAAAATCATTTTAAATGGATGTAATTCCTCTAAAATATTAACAGATGAAGTCTATATTTATTTTAGAGGTTTGTCTGATACTCTGTACCGCCATCAATGTTTCTTTCTTGGCTCCAGATTTTGCAACCTTCGTGAATATTAGGAATTTCCATCTTCTCTTCTTCTTTGTTTTCAATCTGTCCTTGAGAATCTTTCTAAGAGCTGGATAAGAATTTAGGGTAAAATCACAGATTTGTTTCAACAGTGCTGGTATTTCTCAAGATTACTAATTTAACTACTCATTTTGGTTGCTGATTGCTTTCTGTCAAGTATTTTGTCTGAAGAGCATTATCATGCTAATTTAAAATCTTCTCTTGTACAGCAACGAACTCTTTGAAAGAGGATTATCACCTCCACCACTGTAGGTGCTGGTTTTGCCTGATGTGCACTTGTGCAAATGAATACTGTTTCAGCGTTTTGACATTTATGTTAGTGAACTGCATTGCACCCCCACTCCCCCTTATTGAATTAACCTTTTGAGGACTAGACCTTCCCTACATAACACTCATTTTAAAATGTCTTATTTGCATAGGATTTATCTGAATGCTGCTCTGTTCAGTTTAGTCTCCCAGTGTGCTGTAATTCTCTACTGTTGTTCAGCAGTGAGAATTTTTTGGGTTAAAACAAATAAGGAATATTCAGATGGAAATCCTATTGTTTTCTGTTTTCCTTTGTCAAAAGTGCTAGACAATAAATGAATATCTTAATGGGTAAAGGGATTCCAAAACAAATGGATATGTTTAGGCTCAGAAGCAAATCTTTCATTTTAAACATGTTTTACTTTACAATGTACTTGATCAGTTTCAAAAATTCACAATCAACCAAGCAGCACTCTTTGACTGATACAGCAATAAAATCATTAATTAAATCGGACAGAATGGAAATAAGTTCTGAAGAGAAAATGATTTGGTGCTTATAATGAATAAAATTCACAGCCCTGTGATGCTGGTTTTCTGATAGAGAGCTGTCAAAGTTCCAACAGAATAAGCATAGCACTTTAAGAATTGGAACTTTGCAGATTCTGTAGTTACAACTGTGAACACTATTTCTTCTCTGCAAAATCTCACAAAAGATCAGTATTTTTCAGTGTAAACTAGATAACGCCAGGTTGAAATTCTACCCTGTTTCATTGGTGATACAGAATTACAAGATTATATATTAGATTACTTGTTTGCACGATTGCAAGCAACCACTTGTACCATGAATGTGCACCACTGCTCATCAACTTGTATAAGCTATCTGGAATATTTGCTGCAGCCATTTTCATTGCTGGGAGAAATCTAGAGGATCTGTTTGATTGACTGTGGAAGAGGAAAACTACCTCATAATTTAATGGCAAAAAGCCCTCATCTGAACTTGATGCAACCAAATACAAATTAGAGTAGCATGATAAAACTTGTTACAGAGACTATGAGGAAGACCCGTTGATATCCTTCGCTATTCTTTCCCATTCCCATGTAGAGTCATAGAATTGTACAGCATGGAAACAGTCTCTTCAAGCGACTCATCCATGCTGACCAGATATCCTCAATTAATATAGTCCCATTTGCCAGCATTTTGCCCGTATCCCTCTAAACCCTTCCTATTCATATACCCATCCAGCTGCCTTTTAAATGTTGCAATTGTACCAGCCTCCACCACTTCCTCTGGCAGCTCAGTCCATGCACGTACCACCCACTGTGCGAAATAGTTGTCCCTTAGGTCCCTTTTATATCTTTCTTCTCTCACTTTAAACCTATGCCCTCTAGGTTTGGACTCCCCGATGCTGGGAAAAAGACCTTCGCTGTTCACCCTGTCTATGCTCCTCATGATTTTATAAACATCAATAAGGTCACCCCTCAACCTCCGATCCTCCAGGGAAGAAAGCCCAGTCTATTCAGCCTCTCCCGATAGTTCAAATCCTCTAATCCTGGTAATATCCTTTTAAATATTTTCTGCAAACTTTCAAGTTTAACAAAACATTTCCTATAGCGGGGAGACCAGAATTGAATGCAATATTCAGAAGTGGTCTAAGCAATATCCTGTACAGTTACAACATGATATCCCAACTCCTATACTCAATGCACTAACCAATAAAGGCCAGTGTGCCAACAACCTTCTTCAATAACTTGTTTGCCTGTGACTCCACCTTCAAGGAACTATGAACCTGTGCCCCAAGGCCACTTTGTTCAGCAACTCTCCTCAGGACCCTAATTTTAAGTGTGTTTCCCTAAAGGACATTAATTAACCAAATGTATTTTTCCTGACAATGATGATGGTCATTATTAGACTTTTATTGAATTCACATTCCATCATGTGCCATCATCAGATTTGAATCCATGCCTTCAGGACATTACTTATGTCTCCAGATTAATAGTTCAGCAATAATACCTCTTAATAGGCCATCACTTCCCCTCATTTTTTGTGAAGTTAATGTCCTTGTTCAAGAATACTAAAACTTCATCAAAAGCATTGGTTGCTTTTTTTATACATTGTTGAGCTGCGCTTATGAGCCATGCTCCCAATTGTTTAAATAGTACATTTATTCATTCAGATTCTGATTAATTTTAGAGGAAACTTTGTAACTTAAGAATTATTTTCTCCAAGATGTCTAGCTCTACATTTTTTTGACTCTCTTGAATGTTAAGTCTTTGCAGCAATATTATGTATGCTGCTGTGTCATCTCTAATGTGATTAATTATTTTCTTTGCTTCAAAGACTTTCATTCTGAACATAACAATGCTGCTACTGTGTACTATTGTGTTTAAAGTTTTTCCCATGCTTTAATAACCCAAATTAAGGATTCACAGGTTTTGCAAATAAAATAGATGATTCTTGCCTTCTGCAAGTCAAAGGAATGAATCCTACATTTTTTATAACTTGCTGAGATAAACCCCACTAATTGTGGCCTGAAAGCCCTTTTCCTGTAGCTTTAATAACAAATCTCATTGTCTTCACAGCCTTACAAACATATGAACATCTGTAATAGGAGTGGATCTGGCCACTCAGCCCCTTAAGCCAGCTCTGCTATTCAATGAGTTTATGCTTGATCTACTTATTTTTAATTCTGCATTCCCATCTATCACATAGCTTCAAATTCATTACCTAAAAGGACTTATCCACTTCTGCTCTGCTTCAAAGGTATTCAATATCCCCACTTCCAGTGCTTTCTGCGGCAGTAAATTTCAAAGTTGCACAACTCTCTGACCAAACAAGATCCTCCTTTTCATTTGAAAAGAGCAACTGCTAATTATAAAACCACACCCTTTAGTTCTGGACTCACCCATAAAAGAAAACATCATTTTCATATTTATCTTATGAAGACCTTTCAGAATTTTATACACTTCAATCAAGTTGCTCTTCATTCTTCTCTTCCTGGGTATATAAGATGAATTCCATTCCTTTAATGATTTTTCCTGGATAATTCCCATTGTCTGCATCTCCAACTGATAATCCCTATTATTTTCCCAGTTTTTCTGTTGATGAGCACTGGTTAACTAAATACTTCTTACCCTTACTGTGGTTTAAGTGATGGATCTCCTGCCTTGTATGCTTGGGTTTCTAAATTGCCTCTTTGTCACTTTAATTCTGATGCTGTGTCTTTTCGTGTCTGTGACCTCGTTTTAAATTGTTTCTGTGGTCCTTGATTTCCTCTACTGTTAACTGTGTCTTGTAGTGCTCACTTGTTCTGACAGTAATGCTTCATATGATCTTGTAAGTAATCTGTTTACTTTTTGTTTTTCCAGCCTATAAATATGCAACATATTTTTGAAGATTTCCTTTTGCTCATTGATGTTGTTAACTTCACTCAGACAGCCTCTGACGTTTGTTCGTTTTCTGGCTCAACTTAGAATTGTTCCAACAAATCATCGGCACCCAATCTAATCTATAACTGCCTTGGTCTGTCTAGTACTCCAGCTCAATGGCATTTTGACCTCACTCTTGCAGCTGCTGCTGCGTGTATCTTTTTGGGTCCAAAACTTTTTTTCATCATTGGCTATTGATTCAACCCTGTTAAATCTTGCCATGAGGTTGCTTTCTGTAGGATTCTCAAAGGTCCAGCTACTGACTGTGCATACAAACAACATTCTTAAAATTTTTTATGAAGGGTGGTAAAGGAAAAATACTGGTAGTCTAATGAAAAAAGCCTTTTGCTTTAAATATATCCACTGAGTGATAAGCATTGTGTACATGTTACATCAAGGTGATAGGCATCATTACAGAGCCCCAGGAACTGATCAGGTGTAACTGAGAATTCTGTGGGAAGCTAGGGAAGTGATTGCTGGGCCCCTTGCTGAGATGTTTGTATCATCAATAGTCACAGGTAACGTGCTGGAAGACTGGAAGTTGGCTCACGTAGCACCACTATTTAAGAAAGGTGGTAAGGAAAAGCCAGGAAACTATAGACCGGTGACCCTGATGTCAATGGTGGACAAATTGTTGGAGGGAATCCTGAGGCACAAATGTATACATATTTGGAAAGGCAAGGACTGATTAGGGATAGTCAACATGGCTTTATGTATGGGAAATCATGTCTCAAAAAGTTGATTGAGTTTTTTGAAGAAGTAACAAAGAGGATTAATGAGGGCAGGGTGGTTGACATGATCTATGTGGACTTCAGTAAGGCATTCAACAAGGTTACTCATGGGAGACTGGTTAGCAAGGTTAGATCCCATGGAATACAAGGAGAACGAGCCATTTGGATAGAGAACTGTCTTGAAGGTGGAAGACAGAGGGTGGTGATGGAGGGTTGCTTTTCAGATCGGAGGCCTGTGACAGTAGTATGCCACAAGGATCAGTGCTGGATCCACTGCTTTTCATCATTTATATAAATGATTTGGATATGAACATAGGAGGTATAGATGGTAAGTTTTCAGATGACACCAAAATTGGAGGTGTAGTGTACTGAGAAGAAGGTTACCTCAGAGTACAACAGGACCTTGATCAGATGGGCCAATGGGCAGAGGAGTGGCAGATGAAGTTTAATTTTGATAAGTGTGAGGTGCTGTATTTTGGAAAGGCAAATCAGAGCAAGACTTATACACTAATGGTAAGGTCCTAGGGAGTGTTGCTGAGCAAAGAGACCTTGGAGTGCAGGTTCATAGTTTCTTGAAAGTGGAGTCGCAGGTAGCTAGGGTGGTGAATAAGACATTTAGTATGCTTTCCTTTATTAGTCAGAGCATTGAGTAGAGGAGTTGAGAGGTTATGTTGCGGCTGTACAAGTTAGGCCACTTTTGGAATATTGTGTGCAGTTCTGTTCTCACTCCTATTGGAAGGATGTTGTGAAATTTGAAAGGGTTCTGAAAGGATTTGCAAGGATGTTGCCAGGGTTGGAGGATTTGAGCTATAGGGAGTGGCTGAATAGGCTAAGGCTGTTTTCCCTAGAACATCAGAGGCTGAGGGGTGACATTATAGAGGTTTATAAAATCATGAGAGGCACGGATAGGGTAAATTGGCAAGGTCTTTTCCCTTTAGTGGGGAAGTCCAGAACTGGAGGACATAGGTTTAGAGTGAGAAGAGGAAGCTTTAAAAGGGACATGAAGGGCAACATTTTCATGCAGAGGATGGTGCGTGACTGGAATGAGCTGCTAGAGGAAGTGGTGGAGGCTGATACAATTACAACATTTAAATGGCATCTGGATGGGTCTATGAATAGGAAGAGTTTATAGCGATATGGGCCAAATGCTGGCAAATGGGATTAGATTAGGTTCAGATGTCTGGTCGGCATGGACGAGTTGGACCCAAGGATCTGTTTCCGTGCTATACATCTCTATCATTCTGTGAGAGTGAACTTTCTATTCAGTATTCGTAGATGCCGGTGTTGGACTGGGGTGTAC
>NC_057716.1:81378590-81402279 GCF_004010195.1 Chiloscyllium plagiosum | reverse complement strand
ACCTGGTGTTGTGTGATTTTTAACTTTCTATTTAGTACTTATCCTTCAAAGTGTAAAGAGAAAATTATTAGATACCTATAATTTATATTGTAGTGACTGGGAGAGACAGTTAGCATTAAAACAGAGATTAGTGAGGTAATAGCTTGTGTTGGAAAAAAGGAGAAATTATAATGTATTAAATCAACGTTACCGAGCATATGTGAACACATAGAGGACAGTAAATAATTGTGCAGATTGCCATGTGCAATTATGATTTTGTGGCTATGACAGATACCTGACTCAAGGAAGCGCAGAACAAGGTTTTAAATATCTTGGATACAAGATGTTCAATGAAGATGAGAAATAAGAAAATGAAAAGGGGTGGTATTGGTTAACGGGAACATTGCAGTGCTGGAGAAAGTGAATGTCCCGGTGGGTTCGAGGATTGAATGAATTTAATTGGAATGAGAAACAAAATGCAGTTTTTTTTTAACCATTCATGGGATGTGGGTGTCACTGGCTGGACCAGCATTTTTTGCCCATCTCTAATTGCCCTTGAGAAGGTTGCCTTCTTGAACCAATGCAGTTCATGCACTGGAGGTTGACCCACAATGCCCTTCAAGAGGGAATTCCAGGATTTTAATCCAGCACCAGTGAAGGAACAGGAATATATTTCCAAGTCAAGATGATGAGTGACTTGGAAGGGAAATTGCAGGTGATGGTGCTCCCATGTTTATGCTGCTCTTGCCCTTCTAAATGGAAGTGGTCATGTGTTTGGAAAGTTCTGTCTAAGGATATTTGGAGACTTTCTGAGTGCATATTGTAACTGCTACTGAGCATGAGGGCAATGGATGCTTGTGGATGTGGTGCTAATCAAGTTGACTGTTTTGTCCTGGATGGTGTCAAGCTTCTTGAGTGTCTTTGTAGCTGCGCTCATTCAAGCAAGTGGGAATTATTACATCCCATTCCTGACTTGTGCCTTGCAGACGGAGGACAGGCTATGGGCGGTCAGTGTGTTATTCACTATGGTATTAGAACAAAGAACAAAGGAAATTACAGCACAGGAACAGGCCCTTCGGCCCTCAAAGCCCATACCAATCCACATCCTCTATCTAAACCTGTCCACCTATTTTCTCAGGATCTATATCCCTCTGCTCCGTGCCCATTCATGTATCTGTCTAGATACATCTTAAATGATGCTATTGTGCCCACCTATACCACCTCCGCTTACAATGCGTTCCAGGCACCCACCATCCTCTGCGTAAAGAACTTTCTAAGCAAATCTCCCTTAAACTTTTCCCTTCTCACCTTGAACTCATGATCCCTGGTAATTGAGTCCCCCACTCTGGGAAAAAGTGTCTTGCTATCCACCCTGTCCATATCTCTCATGACTTTGTAGACCTCAATCAGGTCCCTCCTCAACCTTCATCTTTTTGATGAAAGTATTCCTAATCTACTTAACCTCTCTTTATAGTTAGTGCCCTCCATACCAGGCAACATCCTGGTGAACCTCCTCTGCACGCTCTCCAAAGCATCCACTTCCTTTTGATAATGTGGCAACCAGAACTGTACGCAGCATTCCAAATGTGGCCGAACCAAACTCTTATACAACTGTAACATTGCCTACCAACTCTTGTACTCAATACCCATTCTGATGAAGGAAAGCATGCTGTATGCCTTCTTGACCACTCTATCTACCTGCATTGCCACCTTGGATCTGAATGGATCTGAACACCCTGACCTCTCTGTATATCAATTTTCCCCAGGACCTTTCCATTTACCATATAGTTCGCTCCTGAATTGGATCTTATAGAATGCATCACCTCGCATTTGCCCAGATTGAACTCCATCTGTCATTTCTCCACCCAACTCTCAAATCTATCTGTATTCTGCTATATTCTCTGACAGTCCCCTTCACTATCTGCTACTCCACCAGTCTTTGTGTCATCTGCAAACTTGCAAATCAGACCACCTATACCTTCCACCAGATCATTTATATAGTGGTTCGAGCACGGATCCCTATGGAACACCAAAGGTCACAGTTCTCCATTTTGAGAAACTCCCTTCCACTACTACTCTCTGTATTCTGTTGCCCAGCCAGTTCTCTATCCATCTAGTTCGTACACCCTGGACCCATGCAGCTTCACTTTCTTCATCAGCTTACAATGGGGAACCTTATCAAATGCCTTACTGAAGTCAATTTATATGACATCTACAGCCCTTCCCTCATCAATCAACCTTGTCACTTGCTCAAATAATTCTATCAAGTTGGTAAAGCATGACTTTCCCTGCACAAAACCATGTTGCCTATCACTGATAAGCCCATTTTCTTCCAAATGGGAATAGATCCTATCCCTCAGTATCTTCTCCAGCAGCTTCCCTACCACTGACATCAGACTCGCCGGTCTATAATTACCTGGATTATCCCTGCTACCCTTCTTAAACAAGGGGACAACATTAGCAATTCCCAAGTCCTATGGAACTTCACCCGTGATCAAGGATGTTGCAAAGATATTTGTTAAGGTCCCAGCTATTTCCTCTCTCATTTCCCTCAGTAACCCGGGATAGATCCCATCCATACCTAGGGACCTGTCCACCTTCTTTAGGACCACTTTTGTCTTTGTCCATGAGTATTCTAAAGCTTACAGAATTGTGATCACAATTCACAAAGCAATCTACTATTGAAACTTCAACTACCTTGCTGGGCTCATTCCCCAACATTAGGTCCAGTATAGTCCCAAGTTGGACTATTTACATACTGCTCTAGAAAACCCACCTGGATGCTCCTTACGAATTCTGCTCCATCAAGACACCTAACATGAAGTGAATCCCCGGCAATGTTGGGAAAATTGAAATATTCTATCATCACCACCCTGTTGCTCTTACACTTTTCCATTATCTGTTCACATATTTGTACCTCTACCTCACTAAACTATAGGAACATATACACATTGTATCTCTACCTCCATTCCTAATCTCTGACCTGCTCTTGTAGCTACTGTGTTTATGTGGAAAATCCAGTTGAGTTTCTGGTCAATGGTAACTCCCATGAATTTGTTAATTGGGGATTCAATGATGGTAACAACACTGAATACCAAGTGGCAAGGATTAGATTGTCTCTGATTGATGATGACCATTGCCTGGCATTTGAGTGGCGCAAATATTACTTGCCATTTGTCAGCCCTGGTGAAGAGATATCTGGACTTGAAATGTTAGCTTGCTTTCTCTCCATGGATCCTCCCTAACCTACTGTGATCTCCATCATTTGTTGTTTTCAGTATAGATTCCAGAACCTGCAGTAATTTACTCCTACATTGTCCCGATCTTGTTGCAATTGAACATGGACTCCTTTGTATCTGAGGTGTTGCAAATGGTGTTGAACATTGTTCAATCATTGATGAACATCTCCACTTCTGATCTTATGATGGTAGGAAGGTAATTGATGAGGCAGCTGAAGCTAGGGCCTAGGACCCCACCTTGACAGCAATTGCATTGTTCACCAACTAATTGGAGAGGTGTGAAGGAACAAACTTGGAAGAAAATACAGAGAAGTGCAAACATTATCAAGTAGTTAGATAGGAACAACAAAGGAGGATGAAGAGATTAAGAGGAGGAAATAAACTATGAGAACATATACACATTGTAAAAGCTTTTAGAAGTATGTGAAGAGAAAAAGATTAGCAAAGACAAATATAAATTTCTTTCTGTCAGAAACCAAGGAACAAAGAGATGGAAGAACAATTAAATACATATTTTGGCTGTCTTGACAAAGAGTGACGCAAATAACACTCCAAAATATTGGGGAACATGGAACCTAGTAATTGGGAGGAACTGCAAGAAATTAGTATTAGTAGGGAAATACTGTTGGAGAAATTGATGTGATTAAAGGCTGACAAATCCCCAGGCCAATAATCTATACCCAGGGTACTTACGGAAGTGGACCTAGAAATAATGGATGCATTGGTGGTCATTTTTCAAGATTCTATTGTCTCTGAGAATACAGGGAATTATAGATCATAGAATCCCTATAGTGTGGAAGCAGGCCATTCAGCCCATCGAGTCCACAGTGACCCTCTGAAGAGCATCCCAACCAGACCCATCCCCCTACCCTATCCCTGTAACCCTACATTTCCCAGGGATAATCCACTTAACCCACACATCTCTGGACACTATGGTCAATTTAGCTTGGCCAATCCACCTAACCTGCACCTCCTTGGACTGTGGGAGTAAACCAGAGCACACAAAGGAAACCCACACAGGCACGGAGAGAATGTGCAAACTCCATATAGCCAGTCACCTGAGGGTGAAATCGAGCCCTGGTCCCTGGCACTATGAGGCACTAGAGTTAGCCATTGAGCCACTGTGCCACTTGATTCATTGAAGTATCTCTGAAATATACCCAGTGACTAAACCTCCACAGCATCTAGGGTACAGAATTCCAAACATTCACGGTTCCTTTCTGACTTGTCCTATAGTGAGTATAGAAAATTATGTGGCATAGGGATAACATCCCTAGCTCCAGGATTGCTTTCACTCTGGTTTGATTGATATGTCTAATTCATGATTTGCAGATTTTGCCAGATGTGTGGTAGTTAGTTCTTGAAGGTTGAGGATCCATGAGATGTTTGATTGGAGGTTTGTGTGCAATCACACACCTCAACCACATTGCCTCTTTAAGAACCAACCTTGTAGTTATGTGATGGGCAACAACTACAGGTCATTTTTCTGTGTGAAATCTCTGGGCATGTAGTACTAGGAAATACTACTGAAATGTTCTGAATCCTCACTTCTACTTCTTCCTAATGTTCACTTTGTTCTGGCCAGAGAAATCTGTCATGCAAATGATTTCACACACATTTTTACCCTGTCCTGAAAAGCAAGGGTTAAATCCAAACTTAAACCAAATGAAGAAGATTCGATACCTTTATGTGGTAGACTGGTTGAAAGCATCAAATCAGACTAAACAGTGTCATGTTAATAAGGTTTATCATATCACTATGAATCTTAAATCATGTTCAGCAGTGCCTATTTTAATTGCATTAAACTAACAATATGCTCTTTCCACTAATTAGGCCCTTTAGGAATGTCTACATTAAAGTATCTTTAATTTTCATATGCACTGATCATGAAACAAATTACAGATTCTCCCTATATGCTCACATGATTCAACCAAAGGCTTTTGAAAATATGCAAAATTGAAAAGATCTCTATTTAGGTGTTATTAATTTATGAGGTTTCAGTTCATAAGAAGAAAGAGAAGATTAGTTTGTACCTAGTGAGATTACAAAGCTGTAATGTTTCAGAATTGATATTCTTTACTGTCATAGTCAGGTGGTGTAACATAGCTTGTGAGAACAATCTGTAGAACCCAAGCTGAAATGAGCAAAGTAAATATCGAGCAACAGATTGGGGAGGGGATTACAAAGCTGCTAAAACGACACTGCAAACTGCATAAAAAAAGCTCAAGTTGTTTATCTGTACAACCTGAACCTTGAGCTTGTATTACTGTTGTTAACTTCCTGCTGCCTGATGCCACTTTCTGTAATAGATATTGCAATGATTTGTAATCCTTGGATGGTGCAAATTCTCAGAGATTTACCAGAATTCAGCTTTAGCTGTGGCATTGATGTCAATGAGAGCTTAGTTGTTAAGGTGCAAAAAAATGTGAGATTTTGACTACTTGACAGTGAAGTGTTTTACCAATAAACACTTTACAGCCATAAGAGTCAATAGAAATTTTTTTTAACAGTGATGCAGCATGATATTTCCTATTTTCTTATACTGCTTAGTCCCAAAAATCCATTGCAGTTTCACCAGAGTTCAGTTGTTATTTTGGTAGTACTGATCAAAGGGTAAGGTTCAAGTGGCTCGGATTACAAAATTGCATAAAAAGCACGCTCAAACATTCACAATTATAAGAGGGTGGAAATGAGGTTAAGACAGGGACTACTAACATCATGAATTCCCACATCCAAGACATTGCTGCAAAGTTGACTGCAAAATGGAGGTGCACTTGCTCAGGCACCCATAACACTCAGATGACTGGCAGTTCTACTCCGACCGGGGATTCAAGGCAGGATTGTGATCTGCCCCAAATAAAAAATAATAATTGCACATGTAAAAGATACCCCAGATGGAATTTAATGACTTTTTTGACTTCTTAAGTTAACTGTACAAAACCTATGAATGTCACTCCAATGACCCGAATTTTTAAGGAGATAGAATCTGAGTGAAAATAGTGCAGATGCATGTGTCTGGATGTTCTGTTGCTGAACCTGGCCCCTTCCATTTTCACAGACATGTCAAATAAAGATGTATTATAATTTGAATGTTCATGTTTCATATAGGCTGCCTCAGACAGATCTGATATTTGCTCATGGTATGTCCAAACATGATGTGCACTTTAGACCTAGTAGGAGAATGTCTAGAGCTGCTTAGGTTCTTGAGGAGTAGGGTACTTTTTTGAAGAGGTAAAGTCTCAATATATATAAGGTATTGAATACCTTTGGGACCTTAGTGATAGTGTCACTGGAATAGACATCTGTAACACCAAGATAATGTTTTGGGGACATGTATTTGAATTGCATGATGGCAAATGGTGAAATTTGGGATTAAAAAGCTGGTCTCATGGTGACTGTGTAACCATTATTGTTCGATGTGAAAAATGTCCTTTGGGTTTACAAATCCCTTAGCAAAAGAAATCAGCCATCTTTACCTGGCCTGGCCTACATGTGACTCCAAATCCATAGCAATGTGCATGAATCTTAATTGACCTCTGGGAAATTAAGAATGGGCAAAGAATGCTGTCCTCGCCAGTAATGCTCATATGTTGTGACTGAATGTGAAAACTGTAAATTACCCTTTAGCACTGTTAAATATGGACATTAATATGTGTAGAATACCTTGGAACAATTAAGAAATCTGTCAAGGCATAAATTCCCTTCTTTGTAAATATTTGAAATAAACCCAATCCTGTTAAGAATAAACCAGTACTTGCGAGTTCACCCTGTCAGTTGACATAAGCCTTAAGGTTGTCATTATATGGATTAGTGCTTTCATGAGCTGAAAATGTGTTGCTAGAAAAGCGCAGCAGGTCAGGCAGCATCCAAGGAGCAGGAGAATCGACGTTTCGGGCATGAGCCCTTCTTCAGGAATGAGGAAAGTGTGTCCAGCAGGCTAAGATAAAAGGTAGGGAGGAGGGACTTACAGGTGGGGGGGGGGCATGGCATCGTTGCAAGAGGATTCGCAGTAGGTTAAAGGGTTATAGAGAGTGGGCAGGAAAGTGGAGTTGAGACCGAGATGAGATCAACCCTGATCATATTAAATGTCACAGCAGGCTCAAGGGGCTGAATGGCTTACATCTGCTCCGAGCTTTTACGTTCCTATGTTCTCCAGCTCCTGTTTCGTATGTTTTTATTCTTACAAACAGTGGGAGCATAATATAGCGACTTCCATGCCGCGGAGAGGTCAGGAAGAAGATTGCAGGTTAGGAAGGCGGTGCTGAGTTTGACGGATTTGACTGAGACAAGATGGGGGGGAGGGGAAATGAGGAAACTGGAGAAATCTGAGTTCATCCCTTGTGTTTGGAGGGTTCCTAGGCAGAAGATGAAGCGCTCTTCCTCCAGCCATCATGTTGCTATGGTCTGGCAATGGAGGAGTCCAAGGACCTGCATGTCCTTGGTGGATTGGGAGGGGGAGTTGAAGTGTTGAGCCACGGGGTGGTTGAGTTGGTTGGTCCGGGTGTCCAGAGGTGTTCTCTAAAACTTTCCGCAAGTTGGCGGCATGTCTCCCCAATATAGAGGAGGCCACATCGGGTGCTTTCATGATCATAGCAGGGTTTCGGAGTGTTTGGTTTGATTCACAGCTCTAAATGGTCTTTGAAGAAGGATTATGAACACATATTATTGATTTTTACATGAAATTAAAGGAAGTTAAACGTGGCGAATGTATTTCTATCGGAGTGTTTTTCTTTAAAATTAGCGAATTCATCAGTAGACTATCAAAAGGTCTTTTAAATCTCATCATAGTTCCTGACGTCAGCTCATCATGGACACCTGGTGAGTTTGCATTCTAGGTATAAGGGAAAAGGGGTTGACCAGTGGATGATTTACCATATGTACTCGTGTAAAAGTCGATCTCATGTAAAAGTCGACCCCTTATTCTTGGCTGAAAAATCCTGCATTTTCCACATACCTCATGTAAAAGTCGACCCTACTATGTTGCATTACAAACCTCATACAAAGGAAACTACATGTTCCCATTAACCCATTTAAACAAAGTCGCATTCATTCATTTATACCGGTAACTCTACTCATCACCCTTTGTTTACTATTCATTCACTCATTCATTCATAACTCTACTTAGCCCACTTGGTTTACTACAGCACGTTTTGATTGATTGATTCATTTATTCATTCAGACCAGTACGAAATCTATCGGTACTTATCACATTTTTGTTCACTATACATCCAAAAGTTAATATTGTTAAAAAGTTGATCATTTTTATTGTGCCATTATATCTGAAGAAAAGTGAGATATATTAGCTACATAACGATATATCTTTAATAAATTTGTTAATGTTGCTAAGGCTTATAACATATGAGAGTAACTGGGAGGGAAATGGAAGTATTTTGTGGGAAAGTTCAAGACACTTACACATTCAGAATTTAATAAATGTTTCATTTTAAGTCTGTCATTATATCAGGCCATGACGATGTTGAACAGTGTGATTTTGCAGGATTTCAATGAATCTTTGACATGCTCAATTTTCATACCGGCATCTATAAATTAAATTTCCTACCAGTAATTCATTCTTGTTTCTCTTGCTTTTATCCGGTAATTACCTTTACTGTAATTCATTGTGTTTTGCTTGTTTACCTGGGATTAGTTGTGCGATCAAATTGACTTCTGCTAATAATACTGTATTTCGAACTGCAGCATGAATTTCAGCCCCTCAAAACTAGTACCCATGTATTAGTCGACCCTATAAATTGAACCTTTAAAAATAGTCTAAAAGATTCGACTTTTACACGAGTATATATGGCAGTTAGCATGATTGGTCACTAAGTAGGGATAAAGAACAATAGAAAATTAGTAGAGGAGTGTAATTTGGCATGGAGGCTATGAGAGGTTTGGATAGGTAATGGATGAGGTGGCATGGGTTGCCATAGATAGGGCATGGGTATTTTGTGTGAGGAGTGAGGAATGAAGGCCAGAGGATTGATTTTATTCTTCCTTAATGCATTTGACAAAGTGTCTGTGTACGACAGCAGTCTTCAATCCAGCCTGCTTCTGCTCCTGGTAGCCTCTGAAATCTCTGCAGGGTTACAGACTATGACCCCCATTTTCAATGGCTCCCTGGAACATAGATCCAAATATTTTCCTGGGCAGGGTGTGTGAACGTGCAACTTTCTTTGACTCTGCACTGAAGACTTGGAAAGAAAAATTCAGGCCTATCTATTCAATTCCTTGAATAAATAGATATATATATCTTTACTTGGCAACCTATGACCATATCTACATTGTAAATAAAACTTACCTTTAACTGCCTTTATGTTCATTCAAGACTAATTCCCTGGCCCTGCTTTAAATTTTATTGAATGGAAGAAGTGTTTCTCCAAAGCTGGGAAGAGATGCGAATGAGAGGTCATGTCCTCACTTCCTCTTAACTTGTACACTTCCAAATTATCATTTCAAATCCATTCTCTTATTTGAAAGAGGATTGTTCTGTGAAGTGATTGATGTTATTAGGACTTTAAGGTACTAGATATAGTGGACCATAGATTAGAGAGGATTATTTCCAGTAGATAGAAACCAAGGAGGATGTGGTCTGTGCTTGAATGTGGTTAAATTCCAAATTAATCTGCTGAACTGGTAGTGAACAAGGGGCAATCTATGGCATAAACTCTTTCAGGAGACAGTGGGAGAAATTAACATTGATTCATTCAAATGCAAATTGGATAGATTTGCAGAAAACAATATTTCTGTTTACAAGATATGATTAATCTAAATCATGACTAATGCTCAGTGTAATCAGCTTTAGCAGGAAAATGGTGAAGAAGGATATATAGTTCCCAAAGTTTCCTACCTTTGGGGTTTTCCTTGAATCTTGGTGTCTGGTGCAGTCAGTTAATTGCCATTATTAGTCAATTACGCCATTATTAATGTATTAAATGAGTCTGGTGTAAAGTAAACTAGATGGATCCTTTATAAAACAAATCTTGATTCTTTTATCATTTAGCAATTTCAATGATCCTATGTAACATTTGTAGAAACTAAGTGACAGGTGTTGGGCTAAATATTTTATTGGGTTAAAAATAATACCTGGAGTGAGAGAGCAAGAGATTAGGAGTAAGATATCTTAATTTACAAAACATAAACAAAATATCAGACTGTATTAATGGCTTAAGCAGCTAAGCTTTTATTTTTGCTATCAAAACAAAGATAACATGGTGAAAAACATGGCAAAGCTTGGACTGTAATTTTTTTACTGGACAGCAAAACGGGTTTGATACTTAAAGAACTTATTTCTGCAATTGAAGCAATAAACATGGGTTGCATGCAAGATAACAAATTTCGATGAAGACAATAGACTGAATCTTATTTTTTTTGATAAAGTCCACATTATATTGAGTTTTTTTGGAATGTCTGTCATCATGAGGCTTTGCGAGTTATTTTGCTTTATCTTATCAAATCTGCCTCATTATCTACCATATTCCTGTGGTGTCTCTCCTGTCTGATTCACAACACATCTTACCACAGGCCATTCCCACAACAGGTTGACACTTATCTGATATCCCAGAATTCACCAGCATCCCTTTCAGCTGCACCATATTTAAAAGGCCAATGTGTGCCCAGACAAGCACTGTCAGTCTGAAGCTGTCCTGTAAAGTTGCTGACTTTTACGTGGACCCGACAGGTGGGCAACATTGATGACCCATTTTGTAGGCAAAGTCCCGGAGGCTCTGCTGGATGGAGTGCAAATGTAAATCTCCCTCCTTCTCCAAGAGTAGCAATGAAGGCCATGACACCAGAACATGCCAACTTGATCTGAGGTTTCCACCCAGTTGGCGCACTCTCAGCCATCAGGAGGAATGCCCAGCAATGTAAGAAGAATATCAATGTTGTTCTCCACTGCACAGGATTGGTTCCACCATCTTTTCTCCGATTCCTCATACTCAATCTGTCTCAATGTGTCTGCGCTACTCTACCCCCTTTCCATTAAGTCACATGCTCTATGACTCTCATTATTACCTGCAACATTTTCTGCACTTGTTCTCACACAAGCCAACCCCTGATAGCACTAACTATGCATGTCCTCTGCGCTGACTATTCAATTGTTTTGCATAAATAGTAATGTCTTTGCCACCCACTTTCACTGCCTGCAATACTTGGCCCTTTCTCATTACAAGAGGAAGACAGCCTACAATAGGCAGCAAGAGTCAAGATCCTGTCATTCAGCTCCTTGCCTTTAATG
Source organism: Chiloscyllium plagiosum (assembly GCF_004010195.1). NCBI lineage: Eukaryota > Metazoa > Chordata > Chondrichthyes > Orectolobiformes > Hemiscylliidae > Chiloscyllium > Chiloscyllium plagiosum. The sequence continues at coordinate 81,390,825 of NC_057716.1, read as the reverse complement.
AAGTGAAGATCCGACACTGACTGTCCTGAGCAGGGCCTGAACTGGTACGGAGACTGCCCTTGACTTACTGTGTCAAGATCCCCTGACTGAAGACTATCCCCCTTGACTTGATTGAGACCTGCTGTCGACTATGGCAAGCTTCCTGGCTTTGTGGTTATGCTAAATGGCAAGGCAAGTCTGCAGTATTATGAGACTAGTATGACTGATTGGCAAAGTGCAAAACAACACATCAAGGCAGTACTAAGAATGGATGCAGTGAGCATGCTCTCTAATATCATGTGAAGAGCCCATAGTTGCAGCCTAATCCATTCCATGATCTGGCTGTGTGTCTCTGAGCACAGTGTCCTTGCAGCAACATTACAATGATAGCTGCTGGTGCAGCTTGAGGTGCAGCATTGAAATGCAGGACCATTTTATAAGTACATTAGTGAGAGTACTTACAGATTGACACATGTTGAATGTCAAAGTCCATGGATGTGGTGTGTATATATGTGTTCATGTGCATGTATATGTTTTACTGGTGGCCGTGGAGATGCTTTGGGATGTTGGTGCTTGGTGTCATCCAAATCAGAGCAAGCAGTGAGCCAAATCTACCAGGTGCCAACTCTAGTTTCCTTGTCAAGTTTTTCCAACATCTGGCCTATTTGGTGAGTTTGTCAAGGTGGGAGTGTGCATATTAATGAGGTGTTTCAGGTCTTTAATAAAGGTGTTTAACAAGCAATAATGACCATCAATTGGAATCTAGTGGGAATCTCACCTGGCCGCTTGTGAAAAGCCTAACAGGTGGTGCTAGATGATCTTTATATCGGGCCTCACCGCATTCATTGTTTGATTCTGCTATAAATCTCTGCATAGCTCATGTTGCTTAGACCCCTAAAAGATTGCGCCCATTACATAAAATCAAAAATCAGCTAAAATAAGTCAGGCACAATTCTAGAGCATATATTTTCAGTAAAAAAGCCTTTGTCTCCATTTTTCATTGAATTTTAAAATTGAACTGGATCTCAGAAGTCTCAATTTAGTATTAAAAACCAAACCAATAAATCTGCATCCATTCTCCTTCTCGTAACTATCCTTTGCAGAATCAAGTTTGATTATAATCAATAACAAAATTGTCAGTTTGATTGAACAGTGTACTATCAGTGCTCAAAAACCATGGGAAGTATACCTGGAATCTTATAAACAGTTTCCCTCACTGTGTTTACATTTCTATGTAACTGAACAAATGAATACAAGGCTGAAAAATACATTCATATGTACAACAGGTTCATAAAGGAACAACATGCAACAACATTTCTTTCTCATTCTGAGGTTTGATTATTCCAGGAAAAAGGCAAATACTGAACGCAAACAATGTATCTTTTCTTCTGTGACCAATCATGATCCAACCAGTTTTGCTAAATCAAACTGATGATTTGAAAGCTCAAAAAGGTGTTAGGAATGAGAGATGACCGTATTTTTATTTTAAAATGGAATGAGATTTTATGTGTTGAATTCTGATTATATTCTAATTCAGTTGTAATTCAGGTATATTAATTAATGTATCAACAACATTATTGATTTTACAATACTTCACAGATATTGTTGACTTGCTGATGCAATCAGGCCTGGTCTGAGCTATGCAAATTGGTGTTTGTAAGGTTTGTAAGGTATAATTTTACTTAGTAATTTTAGTACTTTGAAAATAACTTAGCCTCAGTATTCTCTTATTAGGAGATAGGGCAGGAAAGTTGTCCATTGTTGAAGCTTGGAGACTGAAACAAAAGCCAGTGGGTTCCAATTTCCCATCACCTATCAGGTAGGTACCTGCCTCTTAAGTCACCTCTCCACAGCAAACATTTGAAAGCCAAATATCTTTATTGCTGTTCTAAAGATCTGTACTTCTGTGCTACCACGAGCATTTTAGACTTGCCATCCATTAATTATAGCTGACAGTGGAAAGTTATTGAACTGTATCAAGCATAACAATGAACTGGAAATGCTTCATTGATACTAAATGTTACTAGTAACTGCAACACTTAATTCACACCCTATCACGAGTGGTTTATTGACAAGAATTAGACTTGTTTGCCTCACACCTTTAATTCCACAACCTATGCAGAGTAAGTGTTAGCAATTCAAGGCCAGATTAGTAGGTAGGAATCAACTTCTAATGGTAGTGAGGAGAAACAGCCAGAATTTGGTCTGACACAAAGCAAACTGTCTGGCACGAGCTGAATGCCTCCCACCAGCTGCATGTGACAATTTGTGAAAGTGAAAAATCAACCTGACAAGGGCGAGAAGCAAAGTAGGAAATCAAACATCCAAATTCCAAAATCTATGCATAGTACCTTTTCTGTTTGTGAAATTACTCCCATTACTCAAATAGCAAAACTCTATCCATAAAGGTATCGACCCAAGAATATTTCAATACACTTGGATGTTTGGGGCTGGAGAAAAGAAATACATTAAATATACTGAATTAACTTAAGTCATAGAAATAAGTTAATTTAGCAAATACTGGGCTATTATCAATTTCATGCTGAACATCTTGTGATATTTATAAAGTGACTAATTCAGTATGTCTAATCACAGGTAGTGAGTGTTAAGGGGCAACTTACCCTTGTGGGATATACTAGACAGTTTGATCCAATCATTGTCTTCAGTCAATACACTCTTAGATCTAAAAATATACATATATTCATGCTGCACCCTTGATTTTGGTCCTTGGACCTCATTTCCAGGAAGTAGATGATCTATGGAGGGAAGAAACAGTGTGTTGTGCATTCGGCCACAGTTAAGACAGGTGTGTCAATGAGGAAGTGGCCAGCGAGATCGCAGTGGCTAGATTTGGGATGATGTGAGATCAACAACTAAGGCAAGGTGTTCTGTAGCCATGGGGAGTCGGAGTCTTAAGAATAGAATTAAGGTTATTCAGTCCCTCAAGTTTGTTCCATCTTTCATGGTTGCTATAGATTCTATTCTGCCCTAAACTCCATATGAGTTTACACTCATTGGTAGCTAAATTCTATTGACCTTTGATTTAAAATTATAGCTCATGGGAGAGTGTTCCACACTCCTACAATCATTGCTTGAAGTACACTTCCCAATCTTTCTGCTGAACAGACTGGGAGAGAGATGGATGAGAAAATTGCTTGTCTGAATGGTGGCTCACTCGTTCTTTTAAAATGGGAGTTTGGCAAGTTGCATTCTGGTCTTACATTCAATAAAGTACATTTGAAATAGATTGAGATTTTATACTACAGGTTTTGTGGATACCAGGAGCCAATACAGACCAGTGAGGACAGGGGTGATGAGTGAGTGGATCGTGGTGCATGCTTGCATAAAAGCTGCAGAGTTTTGGATATGTTGTAACAATTTAGAACCAAATACCAATTCAATGGGCAGCTCTTTTATGTTTTAGATGTCCCGAACAATCAAAAACAAGAACTTGCTGAGAGACCAATGTGTTTCTAAAAAGGAATAGTGCCAATTTTAGCAAATGCCTCAGTCGGTATTAACAGTGAACAGCTTGGAGATGAAAACCTAAAATGACTTTATAATTTAAGTTTGATTCTTCTAAATAACCATAATTTTGCTAATATAATTAATGTGAGTTTTTCACCTGACTTTTGCTAAAATGACTTTAAACTTTTTTTTGATTATTAGGATGCAGAGTTTTGTTGTATTTTCATCTTGTTTTGTTAATTAACCATGCAGCTATGATTCTGACTACATTCTGGCTGACCAATAGATACAATAAAAATCAGTAGATTTCAGTAACTCCATGAAAATGGAGGCTGTTTTGTCCCAGTTGGATTTTGATTGAGGGAAGCAATTTCAAATTCAGTTGTCAGCTGTCCGTTGATTTGAGAATGACTTAAGTAGTGATCAATCAGTGATTGTATAGTGGACTAAAAAAAAACCTAGCCTCAGGTAAATATCAACTATATAGGTTAATACAAATGAAAACACATTGAGGGAGGATACAAAAAATAAACAAGCAGCAGAACCACACACTGTCTTATACAAAAATTCAGCAAACACAAGTCCTTGGAGTACACTATTATCCCACTAAACAAGAGGCATCTTCATTTTCCCTACGGGTCGAAGATCTCAGTATGCTCTGTGAGGATCAGATCAATTATCTGGTTCTGGTATGTCATGAACACTGCCATGTTCGAGCTTTCATTTTCAGGCCACATAAGAGTTGGTCCAAATACGATGCCTAAACTCTGCGATGACATGAGATTCACCAGTGCTTTCGCTATAATCCTGGAATTTTAAAAAAAAGGACAGAGAAATTAACATGATTAAGACAGTAGTTTGCTTTAGTCAACAAAGAGAATGAAATGTATTTCAGAGTTTAGTTGAAACTTGAGCTCATAAAAATGAAGCATTGCAATGATTAGGAATAATACAATGTTAACCATTCATTAGTATCAGCTTAGTTTAAATTCTGAATAATCTAACAAAGTTACATACTTCCATATGTAATTTAACAATGTTGTTCAAGAAAAGCTGGAAACTCACTTAATGTGGGTGAATACATGTTGAAAAATGCATGTTAGAGACAGAGATGAGATTTATGTTAATAAATTTGATTATGTTCATATTTAAAAATCAGAACTGGAAGATCAGTGTGAAAATCTGGCACTGTTTGTTCCATTTAACCTTATCCAGGCCCAGTACAGTCTTTGGAAACTTGACTTTAATGAACATGTATAAAATAAAGCTTTACATCAAATGCAGAAATAGTTCAAAGTGTTACTTTTCAAAGATGCGAACAGTGTTTTGTAGGAAAATATACCACCCATTTTACACATAGCAAGCTCATACAGCAGCACTAAATTCAATTATAACAATAATCTATTTTTGGATTGTTGGAAGAGGATGGTTGATTAGGTTGTGAAGCAAGCTTTAATTTTCTCTAAGATTGTCAAAATATCTTTCATATTTGAAAATGGCAGATAGACTTAATGCTTAATCTGAGGAAAAACATTCTAATGCCATGCCATCTTAGGACTATGTTGGAGTTACGTCTTGGATGATACAGTTAAAGCAATGAACTGGGTTTAGACCCATATTATTTTGACCTAGAGATAAGAATGCTACCAACTGAGCCAAGGTGACACACTGGAAAAAAACCAACCAAACAATATATCTCTAGAATACAGTATTATTCCTCTACACTTAGAGTCATAGAGATGTACAGCATGGAAACAGACCCTTCGGTCCAACCTGTCCATGCCGACCAGATATCCCAACCCAATCTAGTCCCACCTGCCAGCACCCGGCCCATATCCCTCCAAACCCTTATCAATTCATATCTGGCAGCAATCAAATAATAATGTTATAAACTCTCTTGTGAACACCTGCTTTTGTGATGCATCTTGAGTTGGGTATAAGTATTTATAATTACAAGTTGCTGTTGTTTTCTAAGAGACGTTGTGTAACATTAGCTTCTGTAAATCCCAAACCAGTCAAACATGATTAATTTAAGCTAATTTTATTAAAAGAACATGATAATAGCATTCCAGTTATCACGTTAGAATGGCATTTTATTATTTTTCTTTATTTTTAATTGTGAACTGGAAAGGAAAAGAACTGGAAAGGAAAAGACAAGGATCATTTAAAGATTGCTGCACTTTTTAAAAGCAAGTAACCCGGCACTCATTGCAAGTACAGTTTACACAGCTGCTTGTTGAAGCAAAAGTGGAAGCCTAGTTTGCGGACGAGCTAAAGCCAAGGGCTGTGCACAAATGGAGCTTTGGCTGGTAGCTGATTGGCCTCTGGACTAGTGATCAAAGGCTTTTTACCTGCCAACAACTATGTTTTTGGCTCCCTGGTAGCTGAACATCTTGGGTTGTGAATGTTTTAGGAGAAACCATTGGACCTCTGAAGAAAAAAGAGCTATGCTTTTACCCTGCAGTAAAAAGCAACTCAAGCCTGAAGGTAGCTAGATATTTCACCTTTCCATTTGCTGTATGTTGTGACTTTTAATTGATAACTCAAAAATTGTTACAAGTAGGAACCTGTTACTCGTTGTCACTTGTGAACACTTGGATGTATCTGGAGAAGGAGTTTCAAGTACATCCCTACAAGTCTATGAATCTAAGAAGCAGCATTTTGATGCTGGCATTTTGGCACAAGAAACATCTCAATAAACCCTGTCGACAAGGAGTACTGAACAATCTTTCCAGTATTTCCTGCCTTCCATGACATTTTCTTCTTGTCCATGTTTTGTGTGTATAGATGAGTTGAGTTTATAAAGAGGTCAGAATTTCAACTAATTCTGTAGTTCATACTGTAGTTCATACTGTAGTTAGAATCTATATATTTTAAATGATTACTCATTCTTGTTAACTACAGAAGCCAGATTTCTGCTTTCTATCAATCTGGGTCAAAAAGACAGATGAATTAGGGAATCCTGAATACTTTTAAAAATCTGTAACTTCTGTGATGACTTCAGGTTTAGTGGGACTTGATTTCCAGCATGAGGTGTAACAATAATCAGACAACATTTACACTCCTATATGTCTTTTTTAAATCAATAGTATCAGAGGATGGTGCACAATTTCTCTTGGATTATTCAAAAACCATTTTCAGATTAGCTTATAACAATCTGACAGAATTGGGAAAATAAAGAAAACCAACCTCTCATATAATGCATGCAAATATGGCAATAAAAAGGCCGAGTTTATTAGTCGCTAATATGCTTTTTAAGAATGACCATTAATTACAATACCAGGGAAATAATTAAAACACGGGGAATGCTTTCTTAAAAAGACTGATACTTGGAATTTTAAGATATGGCTTAATCTAGCATTGTGTGAACCAGCCTGAGAAGTTGAAAGATCAGTTAAATTATTTAGATTCCCCTTTATATTTAAATAATTGCTTATTCTGTAGTGCTCCACCCCACAAGTTCACTCTTTTGCATGCAGGAAATATTTTGTTTGCAAAGCTGGACGTCCTTACACTTCACTTGGATTTATGCTCTGGGGCAAGACAATGGGTGAAGTAACATGAATTAAGCAATGAACAATCTCAGTCTGGTTCCTGGTGGGTTTGAATCTATGGCAGCAACTGCCTGTAATTCAATGTTAATTGGTACTAAATTGGCAGTCTTAATCAAAGAGACCTCAAGGATGGTGAGTGCAAATGCCACATTAAAGCACAAAAATACTGTTACTCTTCTGAAATCATTTATGTGTTGGTGGGAAATTCTGACTATAAGTGCAAAAAATGAGAAAATTGTTATGTCTTCTGGTTTGCAGAAGTTTAAAAGTATCAAATGGGACGGCACAGTGGCTCGGTGGTTCACACTGCTACCTCATGGTGTCAGAGACCTGGGTTCAATTCCACCCTAGGGCGACTGTGTGAAGTTTACACATACTCCCCGTGCCTGTGTGGGTTTCCTCTGGGTACTCCATTTTCCTCCCTCAGTCCAAAGATGTGCAGGTTAGGTGGATGGGCATTCTAAATTGCTCATAGCATCCATGGATGTGCAGGCTAGGAGGATTATCCATTGGCAATGCATGATTACAGCAATAGGGTAGGGAGTTGGATCTCGGTGGGATCCTCTTCAGTGGGCTGATGTGGACTCAATGGGCCATATAGCCTGCTTCCATACTGTAGGGATTCTATGAGAGGAAAAAAGATTTAAGAAGAACCTGAGGGGCCACATTTTTACACAGAGTGTGTTTACTGCATGGAATGAACTGCCAGAGGAATTGGTGGATGCAGTTGCAGTTATAACGATTAAAGTACATTTGGATAAGTACATGAATAGGAAAGGTTTAGAGGGACATGGGTCAGTAATAAGGTAGGGAGGTGGGTCTGGTGGGTTGCTGTTTTGAGATTCAGGGTGAAGCATAGAAACAGAAAAAAGATGCAGGAGTAGGTCATTCGACTCTTTGAGCCTGCACCATCATTCAATATGATCATAGCTGAACATGCAATTTCAGTATCTCATTCCCGCCCTCTCCCCATGATCCCTTTAGCTGCAAGTGCCATGTCCAGCTCCCTCTAATGAACTGTCCACAAAGCTTCTTGTGGGAGAGAATTCCACAGGTTCACAACTCTGAGTGAACAAAATTCTTCCTCATCTCACACCTGAATGGCTTATCACTTATTCTTAGACTGTGACCTCTTGTTCCAGACTTCCCCAACATTTGGAACATTTTTCTCATGTCTAGCCTGTCCACTCCCATCAGGATTTTATATGTTTCTAATCTCCCCTCATTCTTCTAAATTCCAACAAATACTAGCCCAGTCAACTCAGTCTTTCCTCATATGTCAGTCCTGCCATCCTGAGAATCAGTCAGGTGAACCTTTGCTGGGTTCCCTCAATTGCAAGAATGTCCTTCCTCAGACTAGGAGATCAAAACTGCACACAATACTCAAGGCCTGGCTTCACCAAGGCCCTGTATAACTGCAACCACACATCCTTACTTCGATACTCAAATTCTTTTGCTATGTGGGAGAGCAGGACATTAGCTTTCCTCACTGCCTTCTGCACCTGCATGCCAACCTTCAACGACTATTCCACCATGACACCCACGTCTCATTGCATCTCACTTTTTCCGAAACTGCCTCCACCATTCAGATATTAATCTGCCTTCCTGTTTTTGTGACCAAAGTGGATAATCTCACATTTATCCAAATTACATTGCATTTTCCAAGTGTTTGCCCACTCACCCAGTCTTTCCAAGTCACCCTGCAGCTTATTAGCATCCTCCTCACAGCACACACTGCCACTCAGTTAGTGTCATCTGCAAACCTGGAGATATGGCATTCAATTCCTTCATCCAAATCATTAATGTGTATCCTGAGCAGCTGAGGTCCCAGCACTGAAATCTGCAACATCATATTACACCACCATTTATTTCAAATCTCTGCTTCCTGTCTGCCAACCAGTTGTCTATCCATGTCATTACATTCCCTCCGATACCATGAGCTTTAATTTTCCTTACTAATCTTTTGTGTGAAATCTTGTCAAAAGCCTTTTGGAAGTCCAGATACACATCTACTGATTCACCATTGCCTACCTTACTGGTCACATCCTCAAAAAAATTCCATAAGATCTATAAAGCATGGAGTTGGGATATCTGGTTGGCATGGACAAGTTGGACCGAAGGGTTTGTTTCCGTGCTGTACATCTCCATGACCCTGTGACTTTCCTTTAGTGAATCCACGCTGAGTTCTGTCACCACTTTCCAAATGCTCAGTTATTACATCCTTAATGAAGGACTCCAGCATTATCCCCAGCACTGATGTCAGGCTAACTGGCCTATAATTCCCCATTTTCTCTCTCCCACCTTTCCTAAAGAGGGGGTTGACATTGGTTATCCTCCAGTCCATTGGAACTCTTCCAGAGTCTACAGAATGCAGAAAAATGATCACCAATAGATCCTCTATTTCCAAGGCCCCTTCCTTAAGTACCCTTGGAAGCAGAGCATCAGGCTCTGAAGAATTATTGGGTTTTAATCCCATCAATTTCCCAATACCATTTCCTTCAGTTCCTCCTTCATGCTTGACGCTCTGTCCCCTTGCATTTCCTGGAGATTATTTGTGTCCTCCTTAGTGAAGACAGATCCAAAGTGTTTGTTCAACTGGTCTGCCATCTCTTTGATGTCCATTATTTGGATTCAATGGGCAGAACAGCCTGTAAGGATTCTATGCTTCAATGATCAGACTTGAAAGCTGAATCTTATTTTTGGCTAAGTGTAGCTTCTGTTGAGCTTTCTTGTGTTTTTTTTTTGCTACGAGTCCTAGTGAGCATCTTATCAAAACTGCCTCATTAACTATCTATCCTGCTCCTGTAGCATCCCTCACCTCCAATTCCATCTCCGATTTGCCATATCCCATTCCTGGAACAAGTCCCACTGCTAGGATATCCTAGCATTGACTGGCACCATGGTATTGGCATCACTTTTAACAGACTGTTGTGTACCTGGACAAGCTCTGTTAGTCGTACTTCCAGGCATTTGCACTGGACATGACAAAGGAAATTTTACACTCTGTGGGCAAGGCCCTGTGGGTCTTGCTGTATGTGTTGGTACACCCTCTTCCCCCAGGACAACCAGAGGTGGTCTTACTCGAACAGCCTGACATTGACATCTGGGTCACTGCAGTCTCAGGTGCCTGGAAGGGGATAATGGCCTAGTGGTATTATCATTTTACTGTTAATCCAGAGACCCAAGTAATGTTCAGGGAACCCAGGTTTGAATCCTGCCATGGCAGATTGTAGAATTTGAATTCAATAAAACAATCTAGAATCCATTCTTGAGTGTCGGTGAAAAGCCCATCTGGTTTACTAATATCCTTTAGGGAAGGAAACTACCATCTTTGCTTACATGTGGCTCCAAACCCACAGCAATGTGGTTGATTCTTAACTGCCCTCTGGGCAATTAGAGCTGGGCAATAAATATTGAGTTAGCCAGTGACATCCATATCCCATGAATGGAAAAAAAAGGAATACACTGCATTTTGGGAAGAAAGCCAGCATAAGTACCACCATCATCTCTGAAAACTCAAATTTATCTTCTGACAATGGTTTCAAACTAAATTCTCAGAATATTAGCCTGGGGCTCTGGGTTACTAATCCAATGACATTGCTAACACACAACCATATTTTGAGTTTGTCTTTTACAATGATAAAGTTTGCACTCAGAGTACAAAGCCCCCCAAAAGACCCTAAACTATCAACTTTTAATCTGGTTTCCTGAATTTTTTGATTATGTTTTTCAATCTTGTTGAAAAAGTTTCAACAGGTTCACCTGGTTCTTGCCTTAAGCTTTGAAATTCATGTTGGTGGGTCCAATAATGTGCCTTTGGCTAGAGATGCAGATTATATTTACAAAATTGTGGCTGGGTATTTTACTGTCATGCCCCCTCACCCCTCAGCAATTAAACAGATTTCTCTCCTGTTCACAACAGGATTCAATTAATTCAGTATGAAGTGCACTTAAAATGTTATGGTCTTATTCACAAACACTTATTGTCACCACATTATGCCTTCTAATGCTCAGAAATTTGAAATAATCATGTTTTTAGATACAAAATGCTGGAACTTCATTCACTGTATCTTTTTATGGGTGTGCATGTTGACAGATGCATTACTGTTTAGCATCTGAATGTAGTGCAGATGTAAGTTTGGTTTTTTGGGTGCATATTCTGATTGCAATTAGTTTCTGGTTCTTGATGAGTAAAATATCAAGATAACAAAAAAACTTTTGATTCTCATTCATTCTGTTGAACCTAAGAATCTCCTTGCTTTTCATTTTTCCCAGGTTTAATGATCAATTAGTCTTTATAGTCAACATGTTTACTGGGGCAGAATCCACTGCCATCAAGAATATATTCAATTTCCATTTATTTGATATTTTTAAGGATATTTGACATATTAAAATTACAGGCATTGTATGCTCGAGCTTTATTTTAAATTTAAAGATAATTAACTGGACAAAGTAAGAGTCAAATTAGTTTTAGCAGTGGCCATAGTGGTTTGGCTAAATTGTAAACATTATTAAATTACTCCATCTTGAATTGAAGGAATCTGTCATGATGATCTGTTGACAGTGCTGATAGAGACACATCCAACCAGTATCATCCTGGTTATAAAGGAGGATAGTAAAAGTTTTTTAGGTATATGAAAGGCAAAAAAATGGTTAAGACTAAAATTGGGCCCTAGAAGACAGAAACAGGGGAATATATTACGGGGAACAAAGAAATGGCAGAAGAATTGAATTGGTATTTCAGATCTGTGTTCACTGGGGAAGACACAAGCAATCTCCCTGAAGTAACAGTGGCTGAAGGACCAGAACTGAAGGGAATTTATATTTGCCAGGAATTGGTGTTGGAGAGACTGTTAGGTCTGAAGTTTGATAAGTCCCCGGGGCCTGATGGTCTACATCCCAGGGTACTGAAGGAGGTGGTTCGAGAAATCATGGATGCTTTGGCGATTAGTTTCCAGAGTTCGATAGTTTCGGGATCAGTTCCTGCGGATTGGAGGGTGGCTAATGGTATACCACTTTTTAAGAAAGGTGGGAGAGAGAAAGCAGGAAATTATAGACCAGTTAGTCTGACCACAGTGGTGGGAAAGATGCTGGAGACTATTATAAAGGATGAAATTATGACACATCTGGATAGTAGTAACAGGATAGGTCAGAGTCAGCATGGATTTATGAAGGAGAAATCATGCGTGACTAATCTTTTGGAATTTTTTGAGGATGTAACTCTGAAAATGGAC